>NW_020438946.1:2100916-2105512 GCF_000699045.2 Agrilus planipennis
ATATATAGGGTGTCCCAGTTATAATAATTAATATTTATACCACAGATTCCTACGGACATTTGGAACATAAAATGTTATAACACTTTTGACTTTTGAAACAAAATAAAAAATTATAAAATTATAACAGTTTCGATGCCGGCCCTGCACAATCGCAAATTAATTACGATTGCCAGCTGATCGTAGAAAAATTCACCTTCAGTAGGTCGGAATCAGCTGCTTTTTGGGGTGATGTTATTGTTTATGTTTGGTATTAAGTTACGTATCAGCCGAAGAAAATGCACTCGCGTTAAGGTCCATTAGATGACTGAAACATGTCAGAAAAACTACGTACCTATCAAATCGAAAATCCCATGATCATAAACTGAAGTGGACCTAATGTAGCCCATGACGTCGAGAATATTTAGAAGCGGTGCACAAACAACCCTCACCACTCAGCGTTTGCTAAAAATTTGTAACATAACGTACTAGTGTACGAAAACAAATGTATGTGTTATGGTTGTAAAAGTTGAGACAAGATGCAGACCTACTTTGACCATTAACATGTGTTAAACGTTAGTTTTTCCTGGCAGGGCTCATTAACCCCACGTGGAGTAATATAAGGGTGTGTCCAGAAGGACCAATTTTGGTTATTTTGTTTTCATTAAATGTAAAAAGCTAAATATTGATATAACCTCGTATAATTACACTGCTGGAAGTGACTCGAAAAAACACACATAATGTTGTAGTTTCTAACAGGTTGTTCAGTTCACTTTGGATTGTTGTGGAATTGTTTGTTAGTGTTAGTTTATTTATTTAGTGGTCATTTCATAAAAAGCTATTACAATAAGGTCAATTAGTAGTGTGATAGTGCATTCTAGTAGGGTTCTTATTCAACCGTCAGTTGGTGGTGAGTTACATTACCAATGCCTATCATATAATTCGAAATATTCCCGGTATCTGGGCCAAAATTCGCAGCAACTGGGTACGTCGCTGTCAGTGTTGCATTGAAGCGAATGAAGGACAATTTAAACATTTTTTATAAAAGGTACGCATTTCTTACTCACTTTTACCTTTTTTTTTACAAGGTGAAAGTGCATTCGGCTTCTTCCC
Source organism: Agrilus planipennis (assembly GCF_000699045.2). Taxonomy (NCBI): domain Eukaryota; kingdom Metazoa; phylum Arthropoda; class Insecta; order Coleoptera; family Buprestidae; genus Agrilus; species Agrilus planipennis. The sequence goes on from NW_020438946.1 coordinate 2,102,006, forward strand.
GGTAGGTACTTGTTACATCCACACTAGATCAGCTGAGCGACGTTAGTTGTCTAGATCCGGGCCCGTAATTAAACAAATTGTACGTTCAAATTTACAAAGACGATTTGCGAGCTCAATTGTCACTTAATTGAAAAATTGTATAACACTTTTTTGTTGTATTTTGTGTCAGGAAGCCATGTTTTTGTTTTTTAATTAATATAAATGGGACACCCTGTATATCACTGTCGGGCGTGAAATACTTTGTTAAAGAAATTGAATCAATGGAATCGTAAAATATATTAAAAATTACATAACTTATTAGAGTTTATTAATAACGCTGTTAGATAGCGCACTGAAAAAGTCAATACGAAAAGTATTTGTTGATGTGTAACTCAAAACCAAGTTTGGCAGAAATGAAATAACGGCCGAGCATCAAGCGATTATTGACACCTCATTGATATCCCTTATTCAATAACTTCCAACGGGAAGTCAAACGGAAACGGTATCTGAAGGAAATAGACAGCGCAACGAACAGTCGAATAATACAAAATGAATATCCGTCAAAACACTTCAAAAATCGATTATAAGCATATATTTATTAATGGGAAGTGAAGGAAAAATTGATGATGGTGCTATATCTCCGAAACATAAACCAAAAAAAAAATTAAATGCGAGCAGGGCTGTCACGTCTGTCCCATAGTAGTGTACTTTGTTTTTGAACATAGTTTCTGTAAAGCAAAATCGTTTTCAACAAGTGTTAACTCATGAATGAGACAAAATAGAGGTACTTCGGAATCTCATGGGACCTGAAGAGCGCGAGACCATGACCTTTTACTGCATTCATACTGTACATTACGAAAGCACTGATTCCTGTGCAACGAGGAATGGAACGCCCAGATAAACTGTAAATGTAAACGGAATGAGAAAAACTTTGTCACTGCATAACCCATGACGGTAACTAGTGGGATTCTAAATGTTTACCCCCTAGGTGCCGCCCCCCTCCCAACCAGGCTAATATTTTGGAAATGAAATTGTTATAGAATAGAAATTAGGCGCCCTAAAAACACAGATCATAATTTTTTAACAATAATACACAACGCTGCTTGGTATCAAAAAAAAAAAAACTTTTGGGTGTTTCATTGCCACCAGCCAGTAATGCTACTTTTTAATACGGACAGACGAGTAAATTAACGGTTCCTAGTTTCCTATGGAACCGTAAAACTGCCTTATCATTAAAGTAAGTAATAAATTAACCTACCGACAATTAATAATTTGCTCAATTTATCATTCTATTTTCCGTCCAAACATGTATCTGTTATACCAAAGTTAGATTATCATTATCATCAAATCTTCAGCTCAAAAGTTGGTTCCACCAGCACCTTCATATTTTCTCATCTTGGTCCAATTTTTCAAAAGTTACAGCAACTTAGGCACATCAACTATTTATCAACTTCTTAACTCCTGTTTTTACTTCTAACATGTCTCTTACTAGTTCTTCATGTCTGAGAAGAACATATCTTGTCTATTTTTTATTTATTTCTGTTAGTCTTTCGAATACCTCCTCATATTTAAACCCTTCCATCCGTATCTCAAACACCTCCAACTTTATCCACGTTTAACACCCATACAGAGCCGTGCCCTAAATGTACACTTTAAATAATGTTTTTTAAATTCCTAAATTAAGCGATCGCGAACACAAAATGAAGAACTTTTAACTCTGCTGCATTTGATTTCATACAATTACAAAACTAAGGGAAGGAATCGAAGATGAGAATATACAAAATCAGAAGATATTCAAAAAATCATCTTTTGTAATATTTATAGATGAGAACATAATCTACAAGAATGGACATACTGAATATGTGCAAAAACGTTATTTTTTTCCGTTTTGTTGCACTCATTTTTGCAGTCTCGTTGCAAAGCTGCCTGTAGTATTAGTATTACACATAATATCACGCAACACCACGACTATTTCATCTCGTCTTGTTTCCTGAATAGTCCTTGGTGGGTCATTCTAAAACACTTTTGTTTTTAGGTACCCCAAACGAAGAAGTCGCATACGTACGATCGCGAGAGTAAATGGTACTATAAACGAACGGTCGTTTTGCAGACGAATCTTTCCCCATTTTGGTAATTCGGTTTGACGGTAAATGGACATTGTTCATCCGACTAAGTGTTAATGGTAACAATCTTCCAGCTATCTATATTCACAAGTTCAAGCCCATGCACCTTTCGTCTATTTTTCTTTTTTGCAATGAGGTTTCCAAATCGTCCCATTCTATTGGCTCACTCTGTATAATTATTTCAATTACTACATTGTAAACCGCTTTTGTTTCGAAAGTTTCAGTACTATTTCCCTTGGAAGCTTACGAATTACTCTATTTTGCACAAGTATTGCAATGCTGAAAGCAAGTACTTAAAGTATCCGCTACATACGTAGAAATACACTTTTATACAAATACACTCCACTCCTGTAACAGCTTTCGATGCAAATTTTACTGCATCTACTTATACGTTTAACGCGTTCAATGACAGTTTCGAGCTAATACGCTTTCCTTATCGTACGGATTTTCCAGATGAAACAAAGAACAGCATCACACGAGTACGTTGCAGGATTTATGGCGGAGGAAAAGAAAATGTATCATTTTGTGACATTACAAACAGTAATTTCAATACAACTTGATGGAACAATCAATTAAATAAAAAGTTGGTGATAGCCTATTTACTAAAGTTCCGTCAAGTATCTGGAATCCTTATACCTACTGTAACCGTTTTTTGATCATATATTTGTAAATAAAACTAATTATTATATATACATTCTTTTGTCCTAGTTTTGACGCTTTCACGGCCGGCGTACATTAATGTGGTGGTTCTACTTTGTTATATGAAACATCAAAACTCCATGGAGCATCAATGATATTTGATATTTTCCACTAAATTTTTAAGATTTTCATAGACGAAAATATGAATGCAAAATAAAAACGGCCTCTTGAACTAGGTCAGTTCTTCTAAAACAGCTGCAGTCCTTCCTTTCATTCGTTTGTCTAAAAATTATGGACATTGATACATACACGATAGCGAAACCGATTCCTCGAACCCAAGTACTGAAAGATGCACAAGGAAGTATAAGGGTTTTTTATATCTGGCCGCTGTTGGCACACCGATTTTATTCGCTATTAATCCTTTGCCTACTTGCTCATCAAATTCGCCGACCATCCTCGCTGACTACTGGTTTTCCCCACGACGTCGCATCCTAATTCCATTGTCCAACTGACTCACCCCTTGCTACAACCAAACTTCTACACAACAACTCTCTTATACTTATTTTAACTTTTCCCTAACTTATTTATTTTATTTCTATTTCATTATTCTCTTTGTATTATTATTTCCTTGTTCTACTTCCTTATTCGTTGTAAGTGCCCTCTGATGATCCTCTCTTCTTTTTTCCTTGTGTTTCTTTCTTTTTTATCGTTTTCCTTAACGTTTTTATTTTCTATTTTATTAATTTTTATCACAGAAACACGCTTC
>NW_020438946.1:2112269-2114706 GCF_000699045.2 Agrilus planipennis
GGAGTTAGGAGGGGTAGAGGTAGACCTAGATTAGATTACTGTTCGCAAATAGTTAAGGATGTGGGCTGTTCTAGTTTTAGGGAAATGCGAAGTTTAGCTCAGGATAGGAAAGAGTGGAGGTACGTGTCCAACCAGTCTTAGGACTGATGACCTTATGATGATGATGAAATAATAAATTCGTGTGGAACTAAAGAGCCGCAGCTTCACATCCAAAGAGCCGCATGTGGCTCGCGAGCCGCAGGTTGCCGACCCCTGCTCTAGACCAACACAATGGATGCCCGCTAGATCGAGATCAAGATTCAGGTAAGGTCTAACAGAAAATATCTCTTGCTTTTTTGTAGACTGTCCTAAAGTAATTGAAGTCACATTACTTTGTGACTTATATGAAAAGATGACTGAAGCTATTTGTTACCAATTTCCTTATACCATTTCAAATGACGATAGCGAATTTCGAAAATTACATTTAACTTGATATCTCTATGTTCAGTTATCAACTCGCCACTACTGTATACTGTAATGAAATAAAACACGACTTCGCCGCTCGTGCCGTCCTTGATGACCTCGGGGAGCTTCATTAACTTAAAAAGATCGATCCGAAGATTGCTTACTAATAAAAATAACCTATTCATTCTCACTCAGTCAACGTGATACCATCAAATAACGATGCCCAAAGATAAATATCTAATGTGTACATAATAATTATTACTTAGTTTCGCGTAAGGTAGAAATTAGATTAGTTTTCGTTGAAATTTAATACGAAATACTTTACACACTATACGTTTTAGAAAATACTACAAATGGCGCAATAAACGCCATCTGTAGCACGGTGCTACTGCTACATATTAAGATTACGTATGCTGCAACAAGGTCCACTTGTGTGGATATCTACTTGCTGAAAACGAATCCCGGCGTATCCAACCTCGACGTGATAGGCACGTTAGCTTAATCGAATAAAATAATTCGAAATAGTCTGTATTCTGTCGAAACTGCCAAACGCGGATCGCGACTTCGGTCTTTTTGGGATCTCATCAGCGCGTCGCAGGCAGCTCCGACAGAACACAGACCAACTTTTACCTGCAGGTAAGCTAACGTGCCTATCACGTTGAGGTTGGCTACGCCGGGATTCGTTTTCAGCAAGTAGATATCCACACAAGTGGACCTTGTTGGAGCATACGTAATCCTAAAATGTAGCATCGTGCTACAGTGCGTTTACTGCGCCATTTGTAGTATTTTCTAAAACGTACTGTTAAGACGGCAGGTAAAAGTTGGTCTGTGTTCTGTCGGAGCTTCCGCGTCTGGCAGTTTCGACAGAATACAGACCATTTCGAATTATTTTACTTTAGACACTTTTGCAGAATTCAGTAATGCTTTGTAAGCTATCATGAACTTATTTTCTACCCATTGGAAACACTGATGTTAGACTAGGGAAAACCTTAAATTTTCATTCGTTCATAGTCTATTGATATTTCTTTCGTGTATAGACTTTCAACGTAAAGTATATATAGAAAATTAACTGAAAATCAAATCATCATTGAGTGCGGAAGTATTTTCAGGAGGAAATATTCGGAAAACCGATAAATTTAGTTTAATCGTCGCTTTTGTTGATTACCCGCTCTTATGACGACCATTATTCTCGAAATAATGGCGAATGACGACATAAAATGGTACTAAATCTTACCTTAAAATCGATGTAACCATTTTTGTCCATGTCGAATGTTCTGAACACGTGGTCGCAAAATTCTTCGGCGTTACCAGAAGGGAAAAACATCTTATACATATCTACAAATTTCGCAGGAGTTAGTCGACCATTTGGGCAGTCTTGCTGTAATAAAAGAAACATATTGGTTATTATAAATAGGATTCTACATGGGCACTAAGCTCTAATCTAATCTAATCGTGCCAATTTTTTTTTCACTAATTTTTGTGTGTGGTGATAGTTGTCAAACGACCCACGAAAATGGTGCTATTTTAAATAGAATTGTCAGCTTAAAATTAAAAGCTTCAAGAGTATTTTTAATTGTAAGATTTCCCAGTCTCTGCAACGCTGATATGAAAAATATATATATTTAGACATAAAAAAAATTGACCCTTAAATAACTTTGAGGATCGATTCCAAGGATATAACCATTGTTTTTTCCAAAATATAGAAATTTCATTATCTAAAGAAAAAAAGGTCGGCTTCCATATACAGCTTAACTATTAAAAACCGCTTATTAGATGTGTACAATTCGAAAACTTTTGTTATTTCGAAGATTATAAGTCCAAATATCTACTTGCCGGCACAATTCTCATTAGGCTTTAGATATATTAAAATTATACGTCAAGTATATAAATGGATAAGTTTATGGGCATTTTGAGGGATGAAGAATTTCTGTAGCCAGCTTTAATTATAAGTAGCAGCTTTCTTGCCAGTATCTATATTGAACGCATATATATT
>NW_020438946.1:2118869-2133088 GCF_000699045.2 Agrilus planipennis
CATGGGTTTCTATTCTAAACATTGTGATTTAACGCTGCGAGATAAATATGTGATTTTTTGTATGGTAACAGACAAAGGTTCACACTAACTCGGTACGTTTTTGATTTTCAATAATATGGTCATTAAAAGCTGTCACAGGTGCTTAAAGTTGATGCTTCTTGTAGAACACGTATTTTCAATAGAAATAAAAAAAAAATAAAAAATGGCCTTCGACAGGTTTTAGAACAAAGCTTTATCTATCGTACTACAAAATTTGAAATATCTATTCCAAACCTTAAACTCATGATATCTAGAACCGATAAGCATATTTTTACTCTACGGCGCATGTATTACTGAATCCCAATGTATCGGCATCTTTTGAGTATGTACTGTTGGTACGTGCCGAAGCGACTTTCATAAAAGATGTAACCGAGTGGACTAACTCAAATTTCAAAACAAGAAAAATCACTAAATTTTTTAAACCCTTGTCTAAAGCTGATTATCACGATTAATTTTAATTGCGAATTTCTCAATAAATTGCTTTTAGTCTGATACACATTGGTTTTATTTTGGAACCTTAGAACGTATCCCCTATGATTCCATACTAATTACCATTCCATATATAATATAATAATATGACTTGATAGCTAATGAGGCAGTTGGCTAAGCGTTTCTTTATTACACCGACTAATATTTACTTTATGCAAAGATGGAGTCTCATGTGAACCTGCCGGAGCCGCCACTGACCGTTCTAACCCGAGCTTTAGTTCGTATGCTCTTCCTATTGCTAGTCTCATTGTATTTATTTCGTGTACAGGCGGCAAACAGGTAATTTTCGATAACAAAATGCACCACATTCTTCGATTGATTTCAACAAATATATTGCGTTAAAAGGGTGAAATAGATTCATAAATTCAGAATGTATCGTTCCGATATAAATTCCAACTGTAAATGTCACATTACAAACGACGCGACCGATAGCGTAATTTGTTCATTGTTGTAAATGGTGTTTTCTTACATTTTTAAGTTACAGTAAAATGCCAATGTACTAGATCTATTCCCCGTTTTCAATTTACCCGAATGAAAACTAGTTGGATACGTATACATTCACTTTTTCCTATTTTGGTCCAGTCTTTACATTGTCGAAACCTAGAGCAAAAAAAATTTTCTTTTTAAGCATTTTTTCATTCTGAGCTATCAGACTCCCTAACTATCGAAGTTTGTTTTAAAGTCTCTTGTTTTTATATTAGTTCTAACTCTATTTTTGCAGTCTTATAAAATAATAGTTTTATCTTATTTTTCTTAATTTTCTTACCATACTCTTCTATCAATACCGCTTCCATTTTATTTAAAGCTAACACTAACTTCTCTTTGTTAGATGCTAATATTGCTAAAATACCCGCAAATCTAAGTCTCCTCGCATGTCTAATCCTAAAACTATACTGTCCTTAATAATATTAATTGTATCCAATATTTACTTCTCTACGATCTCGCTCAAATTCTATAATTGCCTATTGTCCTTATACATTATGTTTAATTAGTACTCGGGGTAAATGACGGTAAAAAGTACATGAAAAACAAATTGAATGAGCCATCTCGCACCGCCCAGTGATCTACATAAACATGAGTGTAATTAAAGGTAATTACCTTACCGAAAGCCCCAACTGCTCCGGCAATGATGATCAGGATTACCTGGTGTGATTGTGTAACGTGTGCAATTGGCTTGTCTGCGTACCAACTGATAGGAAGGTCACGAGTAGGTACTTGTGTTTCGTCCCTTGACGCTTTCGATAATAAACGGCGATAAGATAAAGCGGCCGCCAATCTGGCAAGTGTTATCAACTGGGGTACTTTTTGTGCTTAGTTTTTACACCCCTTTCGTCGTAGCACTATCACGAAATGCCCTTTACAGTGCCTCCAAGTTTTACCTTGAATACTGATCAGGCATACTCTATATACATACAAACTGTACATCGCTCTTCTATTCCTAAATCTCTCCTCAACATCCTTAAGTATTTTTAACATCTTCTCCCAATTAACTACGTATACACTCTTACTTTTTTCTACTGTTTTCTGAACCAATATCCCTAATCATCCGAACTTTTTCGTTAATTTATAACAAATTAAATTTTAATTAGTTAAAATCACAAAGCAATAGAATGAATCATACAATTAATTGCATTGGTTATACCTTTTTACACAGATATGTTAGCATGTCAGCCAAACACAAACAGATTTAAATTCTACTTCCCTCCTTCTTATAAAGGCAATAAAAGTAGGACATTCTGCATAACCGATCCACGAAAGCATTATACCGCAGAACACACCCTCCAATCACACCCCCAAACGTTGAATCGTGTAGCGCACGTCATTTAGCAAGGGGGAGTCGCGTCCCAACGACTTAATTTAATTAAATAACTCTGAACTTTAAGTTTGCCCCAAGAAATATTTATTTCAGCGGGTAACCTTAAAATGACATATCGTATTTCACCCCGACCGCGCCATACCACGTTTAATTCACCCTATTTCTCTCTTGGTTACTTTTCTTCTACTTTCTTTTCGTCAATTTGATTCAAGTCGTAACAAGCGTTCCTGCAAATATTGCTACAGGGGTGAACATTCCTAAAACGTGTACCTTTCCTGAAGAAAAGATAAAATTATTAGTAAAAGTACGTCTAGCGTTGCGAAACCTTTACAAATTGCCCCTCACTAATTGGGAGATTCCGTTGTGTTTTTCGCAATCGTTGTCGTGTTAGTCATACGATTTGTTAACGACAAACTTAAATAAAACCCTAAAGATAAGTAAGACAGACGTATACCATTTTGGCATGAGGACAGAAAAAAGTCTTATCATTTTCAGCGGCTCTAAAAACTTTTGCTTAACAACTGTCGGTTTTGTAACACTGACAAAACATTAATCTCTAAATTGTGGCCTTTTCTGGTTTTAAAATCTGCTTGTACATTTTTGTTAAGTTTAGTAACGGACCTACCTATCAAAAAGAAAAAAACGTGACAGTCGATTGAGGTCGACGGTTGTTAGGTCTTTATTTCTCCAGGTCACAAATAAATATAAATAAAAATATAAAGGATAAATAATCGTTCATTGAATAATGTCGATGCGTTGAGTCTAATAAGCCTGCGATCTAGATTCGTTTAGATTTTGTTTAATTAATGGAAAAAATTCTGAAGAAATATATTTGATTGCCGCAATGACATACTATATGTATAATGATAAGAAACGAACTAGCTGATTTTCGGTATCTTTCAAATCAAATGATTCAGAATTGAAGAAGCAGTAGGGATATAAAACAAAGGATAGCGCAGGGTCCAGATACCTTTAACAAGAAGAAGTCACTATTTTATACCTTGTTGACCCGTTTTCCGTCATAAATGAATTGCAAAATTCTAGAGCGAACGATTTAGAGATTTTAAGCATCAATGCGCGTCGCAAGAGAGAAAGAGACAGAGAGTTGTTAGAGAAATTCCGACTTGTCAATAAATTCTCGGAAAAATGCGGATTTAAGCAAAAAGTGATTTACTAATGACTAATTATGACTCTGCGAACTGAACAAACTGAGTTTTCGGTGAAATTTTTTAACCGAAACTGGTCAGGTCGGGTATCTATGTAACAGCATAGTTGAAGACGCTTGGAAGTATTTTGTCTAAATCTAGCGTCCCGTTTTCGTTCCGGTTATTTCCAAGTAAAAAAAAAAATTCGCCCAAAAGTAATCCTTAGGGAGAAATTCTAACTGCTTGAAATTTATTTTGCTTGGGCAGTTTCACGTCATCATAATTTAATTCCGTTTTAGGGATATTTGTCTTTTTCCCGATTTACCCACTGTTCACAATCGGTGATATCAATCGCAATGCTAATGATACCTAGAATCAATTGATACAGGAAGCATCACATTCGTTGGACAACTTAGCTGTGTTTTGTATATTCAATATGCCTAAAATGCTTGTGTAATATGCGAAATCTGTAAATTTTTTATGAGAGTATTGGGATCCGTCAAATGGGAGGAGCCTAAAAACATGGCGCCGATTAGGGAAAATTTATCGTAGTTCCTATAGTGCACCGTGCAATTTCCAAGTTTTTAAATTACGATAAAATGATAAGTATTGACACAATATGTGATTGGGCTGACACAAAGCCTCGGAAAGGAAATTTCGTTGAAGGTGAGCGTGTTTTTAATGCCAATCACATTATAAAATTCGGAAATAACAAATCCGGAAGCTAGCCTTCAAATTCCGTCAAGTTTACTGCCTACTTTTTACAAACTTCGGATTTAAAAAGTGATTCACGTTATATAATTGGTGAGGTGATTCTGGGTGATTTAAGCAATATCATATCAATGACTTGCACGTGCAAAGCCGATTTAAGAGAACGTTGCAAACACATTATTGCAACTTTGTTGTATTGCAGCAGGTAGGTTCTTAACCTCAAAATACTTATATCGTATCATTAGAATTGTGTTAAATCAATTACACAGGAATAAATAATTTCTCACTTTATAATTTTAGTATGATTCTAGTTTTAAATATTAAGGTTATGGCTGATGGTAAATACTTGCTGAAATATAATCATGTGCATTAAAATGACGTGAACAAATTTTTATTCCGGAATTCACTTCTTTGATACCTACTGCTTTCATCCAAGCTTCTATTAGTTTACTTTTTTCTCTAATTTTCCGAATATATTTTTTACATATATAAAACGGTTAGTTTTTATTGGAAAGTAGTTAATGTAGGTGAAGAGTGAAGATCTATGTCTGAAGTGCTATTGCAGCTTTTCACTGAACATATTAACTTTTTATTTGATTTAACTTTAGAAGAAAACTTCGTCGACTCCATCATCAAAAAATTTTTACTTTTTTAACGTGTTTTATTATTTTAATAAACAATTTCACAATTTGCGTGCCTATGTAAATGTTTCCCTCATTCGAGTTATAAATTTTGCCACCAGATGGTGTATGCCCATTTGACGGATCCAAATAGTTTTTATTTTTACTCATCCAGTTGCAAGGAAATCATACACTTAAAACAAACACACTTGGACGTGTTCACAACACAGCCAAACATTATCAGAAAGTAAACAATCACATCCAATGGGACATGCCGTTCTCAAATCTTTTGATTGTATTTCGATATAATCCTAGTTGTGTTTGTTCGCTCCTGTCAATTTACTCAGACATGTTTGCCTAATAAGTGGCACTAAGGGTTTCGATCTCGGGAGGAAAATGCTTATTTTGCACAATTTTTAGTACAAACAACGAACGGAGGGAGTGTATTTTGAATCGATCATCTTGTTACGTCACGCGATGTTACGGAAAGCTACTTCAACTGCTTCATATTAGAGGAAGATTCTCTACTGCAATTTGGCGAAAGAAAATTAAATTGTTACAGTAGCGCAAATTACTTTCAATTTAATGCTAAAAATAACCAAAAGATATCGACGAAAAGTTACCCTTATACACAACATTTCGTTCATTAAACTAAATATTGCAAATACATCACGCCTAATAATAACAATAAAATTTATCATTGACATAAGAAAATTAAAGGAATATGTTTGGAGTGCGGCGCTGTACGGGTGCGAAACATGGGCAGTTGGCGCAGCGGAAAAGATTAGACGCGTTCGAAATGTGGTGTTACCTGCGAATGATGAGGATACCATGGATAGAAATAAAGAGGTATTAGAAAGAATAGAGCAGAAGACTCAAAGGAAGTCAATCAGAAATAGGCGAGATGGGTTGGTACGATACCTTCTCAGGCATGAAGGTCTAGCCAGAGATATATCAGTGGTAGAAACGGGAGTTAGATGGGGTAGAGGTAGACCTAAATTAGATTACTGTTCGCAAAAAGTTAAGGATGTGAGTTGTGCTAGTTTTAGGGAAATGCGAAGTTTAGCTCGGGATAGAAATGAGAGGAGGTGCGTGTCTAACCAGTCTTAAGACTAACGACCTTATGATGATAATAAGAAAATTACGTGTGTCGAAGTAAAATTCTTTATAAACAATTAGCATGCTTAGGGACGTATACTTCATTTACTTTCTGTAGCGATGGGCCCCTTCCAATGTCTTGGATGGGCGCTGGCAAAATCGTAGGTAGGGAGAAAAAAGCTCATTATACTCTCGACTCTTGTTCATTAAACATACTTTTTCATACAGTACCTGCCAAAAGTTTTGTTCAATCATGAACAGTAGTGCGAGTCGAAAACAAGCGTCAAAGCCTTTAATATGTCTTCAATTATAAATAAACATCTCATTGATATTTTCAGTAGTAAATGGTACCAATAACAGCGCATTTGAGCAATGCAATTGAAGTGGATAAAATGGTCAATTTTTCCGTGCAGTACTGTACGGATTATACGCTCTTCACGATTAAGAGTTTGGCCGAGAGTTGTTTCCTTCCTTTTCTGGCCTAGTGCTGTTCTTTTCTACATTGCGCCGGTCAAACTGAAGGTCACATCGCTACAGAAAGTAAATAAAGTATGGGTAGACCTGAGTGGGCCACGGTCCATGCATTGAATGTTCTGACTTATGCGCTGGCTCATCCTGAATAAATATTGAATGAACAACGTATAAAATTTAAAATGGTATGCATTTACATAACTTAAAACATTTTTGTTTTGTAAAAATGAAAATTTGAAACCGTATACATTAAATACCAGTTTATACAAAGCGCTCTACCTACATTATATAAAATGAAAATATAAAGCCATATCTAAGTATAACAAATCCACGTACAAAATTTAATTTACGCGATTTTTGCGCGTTGTATGCAGTGCTTCTATATATACCATTGTTTAAGCGACGTTTTTATTTAATGGTTCAAAAATATCCATTACATTGTGAAATTGAAAACTTTTGCGACTTTTCTTTCTACGAGCATGATTGCTACATTCCCTACCCACGAATATTTCACTTCCTGGTCGAGGGGTGATGTTGAAAAATAGCATACGCACTCGGGGAGGAAATAAACATGCGGTATGAAACATTGTTTACTTTTCCACCCTAGGTGTGCAATACCTATACTAATATCACGGAGCTTAAGGCGTTTTGAGTTTCCTGAATTTACACATTTAGATCCAGTTTTATGAGAGTAGGTTGAAAACTGACGTACACATGCTTGCAAAATGGGAAAGAAAACAATGGGAAAAAAAATCAATTTGCATTATTTTTGTTGAATTTACTTTAACCTCAAATTAATGAGGAAAATAATTCCTCGTTAATTTGAAATTATATGTAGTGGGTAAAGTTAATTCAAGAAAATTCAGCATATTAAAGTCGTCAGTCCTAAAAATGGTTAGACATGCACCTCCACTGTTTTCTATCCTGCGATAATCTTCGCATTTCCCTAAAACTAGAACAACCCACATCCTTAATTATTTGCGAAATGTAATCTAATCTATGCCTACCTCTACCCCTCCTAACTTCCGTTTCTGCCTCTAATATGTCTCTGACTTCATGCCTAAGGTGTCCTACTAACCTATCTTACCTATTTGTTATTTACTTCCATAGAGTCCTTTGTACTCTAGTCTTTCTAATACATTCATAAATCATTTCTAACCTTCTTCATCCACGGTATTCGCATCATTCGCCTATAACAGCACAATTCGAACGCGTCTAACCATTTCTTTTCTGCCACGCCCACTGTCCATGTTTCGCACCCGTATAGCGCCGTGCTCCAAACATACACCTTTAACAACCTTTTTCGAATTTCGAGATTAACCGTTCGCGAGCATAGAAGTGACTTCTTTTTATTAAAGGTGACACGACCCTGCGCTATCCTCTGCTTTATATCCCTACCACTTCTTCCATCCTGACTTATCTGACTTCCTAGATATCTAAAATAGGTCATTTCTTTTAATTTTTCGTCTCTTATCTTTATATTCGCTTTTTCGTTTTTTGTTTTACTTTTATTTATTTTCATACAGTGCTGTTTTGTCAATACCGCTTTCATTTTATTTAAAGCTACCTCGTTGCTAGATGCTAGTACAGCAAACAAATAATTTTGAATTTTCTTCCCATTGTTTTCGTTCGCATTCTAAAATTCCTCAAATTAACAATGAAATTAATTCCCCATTAATTTGAGATTATCTGTAGAGGGTAAAGTAAATAAAAAAAAATAATTCGCTAATGATAAGTTCAATGAATGAAAGAAAGCTGCCACCCTGTAATATGAAACTGATACCGTAAACTACTTCACTTAACTGCCTTAAATGCGTAGCAGATTATGTGTGTAATAAATATAATTTCTAACATCAAATTATATTAGCGTCTATGAACATTTACGAAATTAATACCTTGTGACTACCACGACCAACACTTTAAAGAATGACATCGTGTGAATGTTATCTAACGATGGATAGAAAACGATCCTTCATCCCTTTTTCTTTCGTTTAGCTCGGAAACTCGGTGGAATTATTTCAAACGCAGGAGCAAGTTTGAAAGGAGCCTTTATAAATTACGAAAAGGTCCGAAGTGTAAAGACGCATTTAAAGAAACTTTTACAATTTCCGCAGACCAACCCCTGGGAAAATAAAGTTCGTTGGGTCAGACGTGCCGTGACTGTGAAACTCACACAAACCTCATTAATAACTATTTATGGGCGCGGAAACCGATTTCACTTTATTATATAAATGATAGCAGAGACAGCAACGATCAAAAGTTCATTGGTGACGTAAGTTTAAATGATATTTTTTTTAAGGAAAGTTCAACCACCTAAAATAGACTTGTTTACTATAGTGGATTTTCATTTGCTACGTAAATTACGAATTATTCTCACATAGTACTCACACATCAACATAACTTTTGGTTAAACCTACAAATGCTTTTACTGAAAATACAACGAATTTGTATTTCCTAAATTAAGAAAACTTACACTAGATATATTAAAACCACAGACAGAACACATAAACCTTGAAAGTTTGAGGATAATGACGAATAATACACTAGCTATCTTTCTTTCACGTTATACAGGGTATTTTTTAAATAAGTAGTAAGCTTTGAAGGGTGTTAACTAGATGCAATAGGGAATGGCACGGTGAGTAAAGCAACGTGGTTAAGGGACAAAAAAATTGTAAGAAAACCAGACGAAGTTGCAATCCGAAGCCGGTCCTGGGCGTGAATTGGCAACGCATAGAGAAATTGCGATAACAACTAACCAACTACATCGATGAAAAATGTAAATAGTGACGGTTGTAGAACGACTAATAAAGTAAATATCAACAGCTTATTACTATACGATTACACATAATAATCTTTAGAAGCCCACTGCGATAATAATTAATTAAATGACTGTTTAAGAACACACAATACAAAAAAAATACTCGTACAAGACGGATGCCGCAGCTGATAGCATGCGTTATTGTAATGTTGTATTTCCCTGCGCGATCCTACCAGGGTCGGACTGTCCCTTAACTGTGCTTTCAAATACGCTTTTCTCGAAAACAGTGCACTTTCTAAACACTAAACATCTAATTCATTTTCTTGTGTTATTTCATCACCTGCAAGCTTGCAAGAAAACTCAAAATGGTTTCTCCAATACACGACGAAGTGAGATAACTCTTCTCTATTTCTTCTTAAAAAATAACTTTGAAAGCAGATTTTGATGAGAATCTTCAATAAAAACCCCGATAAACAACAGTATGCTAATTGCACAACGAATTAGATATTCAAAACTAATTATCTGGAATGAAGCACCAATGATTACTGTTATTAGTATACTACCGAAGGGCATAGTTTATAGTTCCGCTAGGGAAAACCTTGCTTTTTTACTTGTGGTGACTTTCGCCAAACACTCCCCGTTATTGCACATGGCAATTGTGTACTTTCAAAAAACTCAACCTTCGAAGCAACAGGAGAGCTATTGAAGATGACGTTGCGTTTTCAAATTTCTTATTGGATATTGCAGATGTGTATCTGTTCCCGAAATGACGTCATGCGCGTGCGAAACCGATATTCCTTTCATATCACTATGCTAGAGTCAACGAAGTGCGTCAAAAAAATTATTCACATGAAACAAAGCAACTTTCAATGTATTGTAGACAACGAAATGGATTGTTCCAACATATTCACGGTGACAGTTCTAATTCGAATTATGTACAATAATTATTAGAATGTAAACAATATTCTGCCCAATTAATGTGACATTTTTGAACTTCGTTCAAAAGGGAAATGGTTTGCAAAACCGCGCACTGTTTAAATAAAAAATGCAGATAAAAGGAATCAAAGAAGCAGGATAATCCCTACACGGTTTACTTATCGGATCTTGAAAGTACTATTACAAAAGATCAATTAACTAAAACCCATTCAGACAAAGATAATGGTTCTAAAATTAAAAATAAAAAATTTAAAAGTAGGTACATAAATAATTTAAAGTATTAATCAGTGCAAAATGTGAGGATTAACATGAAATATTACTATGCCATAGCGAAGTTTCCACTTTGTCGTAGTTTGACTTCACAGAAATTTGCCTGTGACAGACGGATGAATTTATAAGTAAGTTATTTTATACCGAAGAGGGTCCGTTATTCTACTGAGAAACCCTACAAAAGGAAAACCTTTAAAGAAAATGCACGATGCGTGACATTGAAATTTGACAACGCTTTAAGCATTATCCCATTTTCGTCTGGAAAATTCAATTACACAAAAAAACGTTTCTGTTAAGATGGAAGCCCAGAGACATCCAGCACTAGTGCGTGAAGGACATAAATGACGCAAACCTATATCGACCGATCGAAATTCGAGCAGGTACTCTAGTAATAATCCCATGAATAAAATATTTACATAGATTTCATTGCTTATGAAACAAAGAATGTACGCTGGTTTTTAGATTCTTTGTATGAAAATAAACAAAAGTAAAACTAAAATACTGGTATGCAAGGGAAGAAAAAGTAGGAAAAGAGCGAATATAAAGATAGGAGACGAAAAATTAGAAGAAGTGACTGATTTTAGATACCTAGGAAGTCAGATAAGTCAGAACGGAAGGAGTAGTAGGGATATAAAGCAGAGGATAGCGCAGGGTCGAGTCGCCTTTAATAAAAAGAAGTCACTTCTATGCTCGCGAATGGTTAATTTAGAAATTCGAAAAAGGTTGTTAAAGGTGTATGTTTGGAGCACGGCGTTGTATGGGTTTGAAACATGGACAAGAAAAGGTTAGAAGCTTTCTAAATGTGGTGTTATAATCGAATGATGAGGATAACGTGGGTGGAAAAGATTAAAAATGAAGAGGTATTAGAAAGAATAGGAGAACAGAGGACTCTATGGAAGTCAATAATGAACAGGCGAGATAAGTTGGTAGGACAACTTCTCATACATGAAGGTCTAGTCAGAGGCACATTAGAGGAAGAAATAGGAGTTAGGAGGGGTAGAGGTAGACCTAGGTTAGATTACAGTTCGTAAATAGTTAAGGATGTGGGTTGTTGTAGTTTTAGAGAAATGCGAAGATTAGCTCAGGATAGGAAAGAGTGGACGTACGTGTCCAACCAGTCTTAGGACTGACGACCTTATGATGATGATGATGATGATGTAAAGTAAATACAATAAAAATTAACAAATTGCAAAAATCACTTCTTTTACTATTTTTGTATTAAACAATTCTTACAGATAATACATCACGTTATGCAATATTCTGGAAGAATGGCATCATTTTATAAAGGGTAATTTTCTAACTAATCTTGGTAGATAAGCAAGAAATACAAAGTAAGTGTGCTCCACGCGTTTTACTAATATCTGCAGATGCAGACGCGGATGTTGCTATAATAAAAATAATAATAACATTTTTAACAGTAAATGTGACTTCTAATTGATAAATATCAACCTTATTATTAGGAAAGTTCATATTATGCCTTCTGTCTCGCATTACATCCTCATCTACAGATGTCAAAAATATTACCTACCTAAGCTGATTTATGACTGCCTGCAAAAACGTCGAAATTTTTAGGTAAGATGAAAGGAATGACTCTTCTACATATAATATATTTATACCAAACTGTAGCATAAAACTGCTTTATAAATATGCGTCAAGGACTGTTTAGAATGTGAAACATCTCGTTTGACAGAAGAAGCTTCTATGCATTTCAGTTCATTGAGTTTCACTGTCGGAGAGAAGGAAGAATAGTATCGCAAAAATTTGGTGAACCTAAATAAAGCGCTTCGATGGCATTTATTTGTACTAATTTAAAATGGGTAGTTTTATTATCACTAATAATAATCTATCTGATAATCTCTCTGAAGCTCCACATTGTGGTGGCGGACAATTTAAGCGGTCACCAATGAAGTAAAGATGAATTATTGTAAATATTTATGGAATTAATTGTATTCGTCTGTTTATAATTCATAATAAACAATTATTCTCTTAATTCTAACCTTAAATAAGTCTTGGAAATTAAAAATAATTGTTTATATATAGTTTATTTCCAAACTTTATTCTCTGGACCACCATCGATTTTAACATTGGCAAATGGTTGGTTGTCACTGGGACAACTCTGGCACATCTTTGGGATTCATCGTTGGTCCAAGGTTGTATGCGAAGCCAGGCCCAATGTTATCATTCAGTAGCTCAACCGTATCTGGGCCAGAGTTGTAATTCAACTTTGTCCCAGAGCTTATGACTGGCAACCCAATTCTGGCCCACACCTAACCCAATCGTACTTTCCTACATGGGTAGTCATAAACAATCTACTTCACGGACACCATCTACCTACTAGCTAGGAAATGAACTACAAAACTTTACAAATTCACAAGACATACGAGTTAATGTATAGGGTTGTTCGGAAAGTCATTTCGTTTTTTCCCGACAGAGGATTTAATTGTATTCTTTTGCACCCAACTTCAAATTTAAGCCGTATAATTTTTNTTAACTTTAGAAGAAAACTTCATCATCAAAAAAATTTTTACTTTTTTAACGTGTTTTATTATTTTAATAAACAATTTCACAATTTGCGTGCCTATGTAAATGTTTCCCTCATTCGAGTTATAAATTTTGCCACCAGATGGTGTATGCCCATTTGACGGATCCAAATAGTTTTTATTTTTACTCATCCAGTTGCAAGGAAATCATACACTTAAAACAAACACACTTGGACGTGTTCACAACACAGCCAAACATTATCAGAAAGTAAACAATCACATCCAATGGGACATGCCGTTCTCAAATCTTTTGATTGTATTTCGATATAATCCTAGTTGTGTTTGTTCGCTCCTGTCAATTTACTCAGACATGTTTGCCTAATAAGTGGCACTAAGGGTTTCGATCTCGGGAGGAAAATGCTTATTTTGCACAATTTTTAGTACAAACAACGAACGGAGGGAGTGTATTTTGAATCGATCATCTTGTTACGTCACGCGATGTTACGGAAAGCTACTTCAACTGCTTCATATTAGAGGAAGATTCTCTACTGCAATTTGGCGAAAGAAAATTAAATTGTTACAGTAGCGCAAATTACTTTCAATTTAATGCTAAAAATAACCAAAAGATATCGACGAAAAGTTACCCTTATACACAACATTTCGTTCATTAAACTAAATATTGCAAATACATCACGCCTAATAATAACAATAAAATTTATCATTGACATAAGAAAATTAAAGGAATATGTTTGGAGTGCGGCGCTGTACGGGTGCGAAACATGGGCAGTTGGCGCAGCGGAAAAGATTAGACGCGTTCGAAATGTGGTGTTACCTGCGAATGATGAGGATACCATGGATAGAAATAAAGAGGTATTAGAAAGAATAGAGCAGAAGACTCAAAGGAAGTCAATCAGAAATAGGCGAGATGGGTTGGTACGATACCTTCTCAGGCATGAAGGTCTAGCCAGAGATATATCAGTGGTAGAAACGGGAGTTAGATGGGGTAGAGGTAGACCTAAATTAGATTACTGTTCGCAAAAAGTTAAGGATGTGAGTTGTGCTAGTTTTAGGGAAATGCGAAGTTTAGCTCGGGATAGAAATGAGAGGAGGTGCGTGTCTAACCAGTCTTAAGACTAACGACCTTATGATGATAATAAGAAAATTACGTGTGTCGAAGTAAAATTCTTTATAAACAATTAGCATGCTTAGGGACGTATACTTCATTTACTTTCTGTAGCGATGGGCCCCTTCCAATGTCTTGGATGGGCGCTGGCAAAATCGTAGGTAGGGAGAAAAAAGCTCATTATACTCTCGACTCTTGTTCATTAAACATACTTTTTCATACAGTACCTGCCAAAAGTTTTGTTCAATCATGAATAGTAGTGC
>NW_020438946.1:2139129-2204532 GCF_000699045.2 Agrilus planipennis
ATTAATTCGGAAGTCTACTGTCATCAGCTGGACAAACTGAATGATGCACTTCAACAGAAAAGGTCAGAACTAATCAACAGGAAAAGTGTAGTGTTTCACCAAGACAACGCGAGACCTCACACAAGTTTGGTCACTCGCCAAAAGCTTTTACAGCTTGAATGAGTTACAATGCTACACCCACCATATTCTCCAGACGATTATTATTTGTTCCGATCACTCCAAAATTTTTTAGACGGTAAAACCTTCACTTCAAATGAGGAGGTCAAAAACATCCTCGATCAGTTTTTTGCCAGCAAAGACCAAAAATTTTATGAGCGTGGAATTATGCTACTACCAGAAAGATGGCAAAAGGTGTTGGACCAGAACGGTCAATATATAATTTAATAAAGTATTCGTTTATTATACGAAAACTGTCTATCATTTCCACAAAAAAAACGAAATGACTTTCCGAACAACCCTATAGGTACTATTAGCATACAAAAATCGTTCTCCGCTTTTTAAAGCACTATGACCTCCTTGAGTTTTCAGTTTCTCTGGGGGACTGCACCACATTACCATCAATAGGCATGCCACCGATCAAATTGCACCATTAACTTTCGTGTCGATGTTTATTATAAATCCATTGCACTTTTTAGAAAGATAATAAACAAACAGAGTATACATATCTTCTCGCCGTTTAATTCGGTGAAGTTTGAGCTTCGCCCGAGACAATATAATGAAACACAAACAGAACGATGGAGAGAGGCATTCGCAGAAACTGCAGAGGAAAGTTAACAAAACACATTCACAGTTCATCCCTTGCAGAAAGTCTCGCATTTTCTTGCTGCCGGTACTAACTTCTTTCAAGTTCTTGCGCAATTAAGAATTTGCCCTTTCTCAGACGCGAAATTAATGAAGGGAGTTCCGGCGATTAATTCAGGCTGCACTGATTTCAAAATAAATTTCAAAAGAAAATAATGACTTCAAAGAAAATCCCAGAGCTTTCGCTAATTAGGCAGGAAATTACAAATGTAATGAGTATCTAGAATAAATTTTTCATTTTCTTCTTTGCAGCAGTACATACCATCATATATACGGACAATTTATAACTTGTAACTTTTAAATACACTTACGAGGGGGAGTTTGTAAGTTAGCGGAATGGGGGGTAAGAAGTGGAAATAAAAGTACGAATTTATTTTTCCTTTTCAACATATTAACCTGCTACCCTTATACGTTTTTCCGATATTTCAATCAACTTACGTATACCTTCCCACGAAGACTTTTTTCAAGTTTGGGAATAAGTAATAATCGCTTGGAGTTAGGGCAGGACTATATGGTGGGTGTTATAACGATGATAACATTTATTATTCAATACTATATTCAATTAAGCTTTACTTAATTGTATGTAACAAAATCCAGTATTCATTTATGTTTGTCTTTTCTGGTTCAACATTCTTATTTTGTATTTTGGTTATTGCATTTATTTACTTAGGTTTAAAGTTTCCGTTTATGCTGATTTCTGCAGGTACCTAAATACTTTAGATTGCAAGGATCATTAAATTACCATCTAGGCAGTATTTTCCATATTTTCAAATGATTCACATCTCTATTATTGTCATCTGGCCTGCAGATTCATGTTTATATTATTTTCGGGTCGTTGTTACCACTTTACGAAGACTTGTATATTTCTTTGTGTATTTGTCAACCCCGTCTCTACAATTCAAAGTTAATATAAGTACTTGACCACTAGCCGAAACAGTAGTTCTATACCAACACTCAATCAATTCACTTTTCTTTCTAATTCCTTTTCTTGTACACCGTAAATTAAGTAAACATGTAAGTTATTTACAAACAGTGTTTTATGTTCTTCACGTAATCACAAAATTTTGAACTATCAAGTTTCAAACTGACACTTGAAAGGGCTCTCAAAATAAAATAATTTTGTGCCCAAAACAATGGGTGAGCCAAAACTTCGAAGTACACCTTTTGCAGGACACACGGCTTTTGCGAACAGGCGCGTTGTCGTGCAGGAGGACACATTTGGACAATTTTCCTCTTCTTTCTTCTTCGGCTGCTTCCTTTAACCGCTTTAGGTTTGAAGCACAATATTCTCCGGCAATGGAGACACCTTTATCTTTATAATTGATCAACAGAACACCTTTTGAATCCCAACAGACTATCGCCATGAGTTCCCAGCCCATTGTGACACCTTAAACTTCTTGGGTGGTAGTGTGCCTTTTTTTTGTGTCACTGTCACTGTCCTGTTTGGACTCAGGTTCATAATGATGAACCCAAGTTTCGTCCCCAGTAACAATTCGAGTCAACACTCCATCTTTATCTTCACTACAGAGGTCCAAAACCGCGCGAGAACACTTCAGAAGCTGTTGTTTTTTTAACATTCTCGGTACTCATCTTGCGCTGACTTTAATCATTCCAAAATGATCGTGAAAATTTTTAAAAATGGTTGTATTTGATACTCCCACCATTTCTGCGAGTTGTTTCTTCTTAAGTAGGGCATCATCCAGTATTAATTTTTCGACTTTTTTCCGGAGTGGTGACCTAGATCGGCCGGCCTGGCTGTGGGTCGTCGTCAAGTGAGTCCCTGCCTTGCTTGAAGAGCATATGCCACTTGTAAACCATGGTTTTACCTGGGCAAGAGTCCCCGTAAACGGATGACATCTCTTGTAGTATGATTTGAACTGATTTTCCTTGCTTGGTAAGGAACTTTATAACAGCGGGGTACTGCATTTTCTCCATATTTCACAATTTGTTCCCGATTGACTTGTTTGGTCGATGGTAGTTCAAAGACTACTGACATAATTACGGTGAAACTTGGTATTCGTAATTACTCGGGTAAGTACCCTCAGTAACGACCTACTTACCCATTCCGCGAACTTAAAAATGCACCCTCGTAGTAATATAATTATAATTTTAACGGCACAGAATCATTTTTGAATTTCTATTACAATTAAAAATAATTTTTACATTTCGATTTTTAAAGCAAAACAAATATTTCAAACACATTCATACAAATCCCATGTCTTGTTCTTTACACAATCCAGAGCACAACATTAGTTACCTGTTTCAGACACAGGTTGCAGTTGGTGTTCACTCAACTGTTAATAATTCCGTTAATCACATCTAAAGGAGCGAACGAGGCTCCAAAGGTGCCAAAACTATGATTTACGGCGTTTAAATTCAGCTTGAAATGTACACACCTCAGATGTGCATACATAAATCGAATCCGAGGTAAAATGCGCGAATACTTAAACAAAAATATATGTACATGCGTATAAGTATGTACGGTACAGGTATAATGTATTGCACCTGGTTTATTTTCTGCAATCTTACGGTAGCACAGATAGTAAATTTGCCCTGACGATGGTCTTAGTCACAGAGTGTTATTAATCACAATATCTCTGCTGATAAATCACATTCGTTGATGAATGCGTTGGAGTTACAATCAGCAAAATACACTTTAACTAGTACTACTATAAACGAAAGCCGCTGACGATCGATACCAGTGCCACGTTTGATGTACATGAGCACCAACAGGCACCGGTCATAAATCATACACCGCAAAACAAAGTTTCTGAAAGTAATCAAGAATG
The DNA here is from genome assembly GCF_000699045.2 of Agrilus planipennis. NCBI lineage: Eukaryota > Metazoa > Arthropoda > Insecta > Coleoptera > Buprestidae > Agrilus > Agrilus planipennis. The sequence continues at coordinate 2,142,720 of NW_020438946.1, forward strand.
TTCTATACAGATTCTAAAAAGGGTATCCTTATTTAAAGAATGCCAAATTAAAGTTTTAATTTATAAATAAGACTAATTGTCTATATGTGGTGTAAAAATTATTCAACATTAAATAAAAATTATCAGAATCTCAGAAAATACCACAAATGGCGCGGTAAACGCCATCTGTAGTACGATACTACATTTTAGGATTACGTATGCTCCAACAAGGTTCATTCAACTATATGGATATCTACATGCTGAAAGAAATCCCGGCGTAGCTAACCTCAATGTGATAGACAAAGTTGGTCTGTGTTCTGTCGGAGTTGTCTGCGACGCGCTGATGAGATCCAAAAAGATCGAAATCGCGATCCGCGTCTGGCAGTTTCGACAGAATACAGACCACTTCGAATTATTTTATCAGAATCTCAGTAACTAAATTGGGTAATAAGTAAACAGTGTATTCAATTAATTTTATAACACCTAACTCATCGTACGAAATACATATTACCTAATTAGCAATTGCCACTTTTCCTTTGTTTGGTTACTCATTGCGAACAGCAGTAATTTTAAAATGACATGCATTAATAACAAGAAAGCATCGTTAGACCTATACGCACCCTTTTACTGCGTCACAGGAGGTAATTTATTATTAGAAACACGCAAATTTTGAAAATTACAAACAACTCACTTTCACCAATTTTAACTAAAAAGGACGAGCTAAAAATAGACGTTTCAGTACCAAAGAAGAGGTTAATTACTACACATAATTAAATCCTTTTTAAAAATAACTAATATCACCAGCACTGAACGAATAAAAATATTATCCAAATTAGCAAAATTTATTTTCATTTTTATTAGTGTTTCATTGTTATCTTTTAGACTATAACCTGTACTGTAACCAATTTTAGTTTGGTGCATTATTTACCGAACATAGTTCAAAAGATCGGCAGTGACGTTTACTGATGTCAAGTTTCTTGACTTTTCAGTATTTAGGGTACCCCAGGGTTTTTTTTTTTTTAAAGTCTCGGGTACATTTATTGCTATGTTTAGGGCGTTCACAATTGGCACAGTCCGCAATAAAACTATTAACTACACTAGAGAGGTAGCTGACATACGACGGACGCTGTAGCGAATATCGTAAACATAGAAAAGAGATGTCAGGTTGAAATTGCAGCGGACACTAATAAAGAAAAAGGAATAACATTACACTGATTAATGTGCAACAGAAAGAGATGCAGACAAGCAGAATTTGAGCATGTTGCCATCATCGGACTTTTACTATTTATGAAGCATTTCATAACTTAACAAGGGCGTGTTCAAAATGCAGTAAATGACGTCCATTCTCACAGATAATTTATTGCGGACTCTTTGCCAATTTCGTCTCAACTACACCTGGTATAGTTCAATTACTTTCTCTAGCGAAATGCCCCTTCCAATGTCTTCGATGCGTGCTGGCAAAATCGTAGGTAGGGCAAAAAAGCTCATTATACTCTCGACTCTTGTTCATTAAACATACTTTTTCATGAAAATACCACAAATGGCGCGGTAAACGCCATCTGTAGTACGATACTACATTTTAGGATTACGTATGCTCCAACAAGGTTCATTCAACTATATGGATATCTACATGCTGAAAGAAATCCCGGCGTAGCTAACCTCAATGTGATAGACAAAGTTGGTCTGTGTTCTGTCGGAGTTGTCTGCGACGCGCTGATGATATCCAAAAAGATCGAAATCGCGATCCGCGTCTGGCAGTTCCGACAGAATACAGACCACTTCGAATTATTTTATTACACTTTTGCATACAGTACCTGCCAAAATTTTTGTTCAATCATGAATAGTAGTGCGAGTCGAAAAGAAGCGTTACAGCTTTTAATATGTCTTCAAATATAAATAAATATCTCGTTGATATTTTCAGTAGTAATTGGTACCAATAACACCACATTTGAGCAATGCAATTGTAGTGGATAAAATGGTCAATTTTTCCGTGCAGTATTGTACGGATTATACGCTCCTCACCGGTTAAGAGTTTGACCGAGAGTTGTCTCCTTCCTCTTCTGGCCTAGTGCTGTTCTTTTCTACTTTGCGACGGTCAAATCGCTATAGAAAGTATAACATCACCAGTGATGGTAAAATGATTCGCATGACGTGTTTTTAAAAACTAGCCATGACATCCTCGTAAAAACGTGTTAAAATGCAATTAATAATTCGATGTTCGTAAATCATCTATATCAGGTCCGTGCAGTGTAATGAAATGAAAAAAAATGCGAAGCGTTACAATCAACATGCAGATAACACCAGCGAATTAAATTAACGTCGTAACACAAGCGTCATTAATATAATGCGCGATTAGTTTGATGCTTTTAAACTCCTGCCATTATAAAATGCGACACAGTTTACCATTTGATATAAAGGTTGCACGTCATGTTTAAGAGAAAATATTACAAAACGTAAAATTTATATGTAGCTCATTAGAATGTTTCTTTGAGAGAGAAGAAGCCCAGAACATCACGAAATACGAGGGTTTATCTGTTTGCTCTGCCCCTAACCAATTTACTTACTTTATAACAAATTTGCGAATATTTTACATTTATTTTTTCTAATAGTGTTCACTAAGATATTCTAGCATTTCTAATGCCTCCCGACAAAAAAAGACTCTTCGGATTCTGAAAACCACTAATTTACCACACATATCACCACTTAATCTGACAAAAATCGTTTACGACGTAAGGATTCTTTAAGTTTTGGAAACAGTTGGTAGTCGCTAGGAGTCAAATCTGGGGAATATGGTAGATGATCAACTAATTCTAAACCTGCTTTAGTTACCGCAGCTTTGGCAATGGCAGACGCTTGACCGAATGCATTATCACCCCCTTGCAAGAGAACACTAATGCATAATTTTTCCGACCGTTGTCTTTTATTACCTGACATAATAAAATTGCCATAATAAGCACCTATAATTGTGCCCCTATTTAGCAGGAAATCTACTAAAATTACACAGTCTCTGTTGATGGTTTCATCTTGAATTTCTTCGGTGATGGTAAACCCCGATGGTCCATACCTTACTCTGTATTATGGTCTGAACATAGTAATGATGGTTATTCGACACACTCCCTAAGACTGCCCCAAACTTTATCGTCTACTGTAGATAGGATTTAACGGGTTCACACTTTTAATTTTGTAAGGTTGGTCTGCATATAATGTGATGCGATGTAAAAATAAATAATTATTTCTGTTTATAATTGGGTCAGGGGTAGTGCAAAGGGATCAACCCTCGTAATTTGGCGCAAACCAGGAGCTAGCTGTAAGATCCGCTGAACTACGACTAATAGGCAATGGATCCGACAATCTAATTAATGAACACTAATCGGCTCATTACACATAATTAAATTCCTACCAGGATTTCCCCAAAATAATTATCATATTATACACTTTGGACTATTATTAGCTACTAACCTTAAAGCCTTTGTACCACTCTTTAATGGTGCTTTCATCGTAACGCGTGTGCGATTTGAGGAAGTCCATGTCCTCCTTGGACAATTTGTCCTTGCTGCCGAAGCACCCCATGACGCCCCGTGCAGCTTTTTACCTGCAACCAAAACACAATGGTATCATTAGTACACTTGATTCACGATACCTTTAACATACGTAAGTGTTACAGTAAGATAAAGTGGTTCTTGTTTATTCATTGATAATGACGATCTTTAAAAGTCTTCTTTAAATACGATTTCATTACAATTGCATTTTATCCGAAACAATATGGCCAAGGTAGATAAAATATTTTGTGAAATAAACCAACTGTTTTTACATTTTAATCTATTTAGTGTAATTATGGAATCATATCAGATTATCAAGTATTATTAATTTAATTAGTATATTGTGCCTTGTTTAAGGCCAGAGATATCATTTACCTCAATGAAAATTCGTCCTTTATCCGAAGGGCAAAGCAATCATTGCGACCCATTCAAATTTCAAGGGAAGCGTAATTTATACATAAAGGAAAGATAATGTTGGATACACTAGTTACTCATGTACGTACATTTTTTTTTATATTTACTTGTTCGTCATGGCAATTACTGCTTTAAGTTATAATATTTGACACACGATTTACTAGTTCTTCAAACATTCATTATTAGTGCCTACAATACAAATACAATATTCATCTAAAATTAACTTCATTTAATTAAAAGTTCAATGAAGCCTATATATTTCATTCAAAGATAACAACAAGTGACATTCTTCATTAAAAGTTTAAGATTTCAATTTTTTGATTAGAAGAAAAAGGTAGCTTTAAAACGCTCATATTCTTATCGAAATTCAGCAGGAATCTAAAACTGAGGGGAATCGTTATATCTTTTAAGAAACCGCTCCAACTTCTTCAAAGATCAATATTGTCTTTCGATTTCAATTAACATAAATTTCTTATCTTTTAAATAAGGTTTAGAAGAAATTACTACCTCAAATTTAAAGCTCAATATACGTTAGAGCAAGAGGAAGTCTACCACAAAAAGGTAAGATCGAATGGTAGGATATCTTCTAAGACATGAGTAGCTGGAGATGTATTAGAAGCAGAATAGAAATAAAGAGGAACAAAAGAATAAGGCATAGATTAGGTTACTGAAATAGTTAGGGATGTGGGATGTTCTACTTTTACTATTAAGAAAACGCAAAAATTAGCTCAGGATAGGATTTCAATTAACATAAATTCATGAAATTTATCATCTCTTAAATAAAGTTTAGAAGAAATTACTACCTCAAATTTAAAGCTCAATATACGTTAGAGCAGGAGGAAGTCTTTCACAAAAAGGAGAGATCAGATGGTAGGATATCTTCTAAGACATGAGTATATGGAGATGTATAAAAAGCAGAACAGAAGAAGAAGACAGATTAGATTACTGAAATAGGTAGGGATGTGGGATGTTCTAGTTTTATAATTAAGAAAATGCAAAAATTAGCTCAAGATTGAGTTGAAAGTGGGCGCCCAATGAGTGTTATAATTGACGACCGTATGATAATGATTATGTGGAACTGAATTAATCATATACGCTGTTAAATGGTTATTCACTATTTTTTATTAAGAGTCACACCCTTTGTATATTAATAGTCTACATCAACTGGGCCCACGATTGCTTTTTAACGTTTCATTAATATGAGTGGCGAGCTTCTTCAGAAGTACCCGACTGGAAATTAGTTCAGAGAACCCGGATTATGATCAGATGCGGATCAGATTTTCCGTAATACGGGCATCTGATAGGAGTACAGTACTCTATCAGTCAATCCACCGATCTAATCAGTTTCTGATCAGTACTCCATTCCTTGATCTGGTCATCCGATCAGAAATTGATCAGCGCACAGTACTCTATTTGTTGATCCAACCATCTGATCAGAAATTGATCATAGTAGAGTATCCTATCCCTTAATCCNCTTCAATGACGTCGGATTCTTCTCTCTTCAAGAGCTTTCCAGCAATGTATCACATCTTAAGGTTTCTAGCAGCTAATGAAAAATTCCTGAAAATTGGCTGATGGAACGTTCTAGAATATTCTACTTTATTTTTTACCTTATTTATTCTGTATGCAATATTGTTCATCAAACAATGAACAAATTTATTGTTAATTAAGTTAACAATAATTATTAGTAATGTTATGACTAATTAGCATTAGATTTTCGAAACGGATCCGTCATGGATCATAAAAACAGATCCGACATGGATTTTTCAAATGGATCCTATGTTGATCATATATGGCGTGACGATTTTCCATCATACCCGGATCAGAAAGCCTGATTTATTTCTTATCAATCTTCAGGCAATTCTGATCCGCATCGGATCCAATCCACTAATTAATTTCCAGTCGGGTACTTTCATCTTCGATGCTGGACGTGCAAAGCAATTCCAACTGACGATGACCTTTAAACTCCAATCAGGTCAGCATCAGTTCACCTACTTAAGTTCTACAGGAAATCATCACTTCTTATTCAGAACAATGTAACATCTACATCTGTATCTCAACAAATAGAACCCATATTTCATCAGAAGTTGAAGACAATAAACTTAAGTCTTTAACCAAATGACCAATAAAACTTCCAATGTGAACCGATTCTGAATGATATTACTATTTCTCATTTTAAATATAAGCAAATTAGGCAAACCATTAAGTAGATACTAAGTAGAAAAGACGGTTGAGTATCTGAGAAATCCAGAAAGAAAAGTCATCAATCATCACCCTCTTTTTAGAGCTCAAGGGAATCATTACACTTTCTATAAAACCAAAAGAAATTTTGTGGCATCTTTTTTTTATGTAGATTGCTTAGTTTAACTGTAAGATAACACTGCTTCTTACTTTAGGGATGTTTCTCATTTTACACACATATTTCATACATACTCGCTTGCCGAACTCCATCTTCCTTCCGACGAACATAAAACGAATGTAATAATAAACGAGAGTACATTTAATCAACCCCGCAGGGTACACAAAAGGGATGGGAATCAATAGTCTCTGCGTCCTTGCAGTTTTCATTAATTGCTATTGAGCATGCCCTCCTATTCCCCTTTTTCCTTTTTCAAGTTGCTCGCCAGATTTCAATGTGATTATCAAACATTTTTGCACAGATTTTCACTTCTTGACACATAATAGCAGGATGCAGCAGCAGTTCTGCCTAAATGGGACACATGTATTAACGATAACGCCTGATTGATAGAATATTGTTCAAAAGAAAGAGGAATCTCGGGGATTGTTGATCGAACGATCGAACCACCGAAGATTAACAGAAGTAAATACTTTCAGAGGAACGAGGAAAACCTCTATCTAGCCGAAAATTTATTTCTTATCGTAAAAGACATATAACAAATTTATTGTTCTGAAAAATAATAGATAAGAAAAAAACATAAATGGGGAAACGCAAAGGAGATATATTTCTAGCGAAGCGGGAATGTCATCAGCCAGTGAACAAATAAAAGATAATTTTGTAAAAATTTTTGGATGGTCGCGTTAGTATTTCATCCCTTGCAAAAGTTAGTATTGGTAATATTTGACGGATTTCGCTTTTACACACACAGCAAATAGAGGCAATGATGCCCAGCCACGCGGAGAGCAGAGGTAAGAACAACTGCTGAGCACAGCACACGCCGCCGAGACTCTAGAGGACTGCCCGCTCTCCATGAGGTTGCGCAATACAGTCGTTGCGCTCTCTCCGCCACCGTGAGCCTTTCCTTTCCTTCACCGTTACCGCCTCTCACCTGGCGATATACCATCTACCCGCTCCACACGGCCGTAACGCTTTTTCGTGACAGAAAAAATCGTAATACCCCGTCTATATAGAAGTTTTACTTCAAAAAACCTACAATGTATCCACATAAAAATAAAAATTTAATTTATATTGAGATATACTATATACAAAAAATAGGGTTTTCTTTAAAGTAGATATACAACACTATTGTATACTGCGATTAAAGCAGTCTACATTACATAAGAATTTTCTTCATCCCATTCCTTTTATTCTCCTGAAGGATAACTAAATCACGTGTTTACACTCGAGGGTTAGGGCAGCATTCCCTTGACAAATTAACTTCGAATCCTATACAAACAAACCCGTGCTTAAGTTTCAATGTTTGTTACGTTTTGTACGTATTTGAGCATATTACTTTAAATTTTAGATCAAGACCGTAAGGCACGTAAACGTTTTTTTTTTTTTTGGTTTACCAATAGAAATTTTGTCAACTTTGAAATTATTAAATATGAAATCGTAGTTGAATCATGGCCTGCGGCTTTAATTTCAACTTTATGATTAAAAGGGTTCCTTTACAGAGGATTAACCCTAATAACGGTGGACAATATGATTAAACACATGACAGGGATTTTAGTTTTAATGTACCATAGAATAAGGAAAGTAAATTATTTTGAGGACAGATTAAGTTGCATCTAGCCTTTAGCTACCTTGACCTGACGCGTTTCACATCAGATAGAGCATATTAACACAATAGTTTCTATCTTGATCCATACATAATGTCATTTAATCTTGATATATTTTTTTAATTACCTTAACTGTTTACGTATCCTTTAGAATAGTTACCGCCTCACCACCCTAACTCACTTCTGATTCGCTTTTAAGCATTCTTTGTTCACGATTTGAACCGTAGCTAGAATCTACCTCGTTAATTATTATCAGCAGTTGATCTACTACAAGGTTGGCTTGCATTTATAACAAGCAGGAATTCATGGATATTATGGAAGAGCAGTGTTCAAAACTTTTTGTTTCATTCAATTTTCTTACCATGTCCATTTTAACCACATCCTACATACGTTGACAAAGCTTTTTCAATTTTTGATTTCAAGTTGCTTTAAAACAAATGACAGTATTTGACGTTTCAATTAAGGTAACTGTGACATTTTAGAGACATGTGTATTTAATTTACAGCTTTCCTTTCCAGAGACAGACAGTGGAAAAGTATTTTTGATTGATCGTCCCAGTTGTCCATTATTATTTGTGTTCGGTGTTCAAAAGGACTAAAAAAAGGACTTCCCTCCTCTATTGAATTTCGAACTAAAGCGACACCCACCATAACAAGAACGGTATGTTTTTTTTTTTTATGGGAATGACTGTGTGTCGATGTCGATCAGTTCCGGACCGGCTGCGACGTTTCGTGCCGTTATCGCATCGTAAATCATGTGCAAATAATAATTGACATAGCCAGCCAATGGGAGACAGGTCGTCCGAAACTTCCCACGCACGCAAATAAACTGGTAATCAATCATCGATCTCCAACAATGCCATTTAATGCAGTTTTTGTTTTTTGCCATCATTACCTACTAATGAAATCACAAAATGGCTGACAATAATAGACCGACATGTTTGTCCGTTGTCGGCAAAAATAAGTAATCCGTTTTTAATTAAGGACTACATGAGAAATTAATTGCCTTTGGATCGGGAATTTTCCAGATTTTCGCTGTCATAAATCCTACTGTCACCGTTTTGCTATTTTCATAACCGAATATTGCGCGTATAAAACTACCAACCAGCACGACATTTAAATCCTGTTGTATGTAAATTAGGTATTGTCATTGTGGAGCCCTTTTCTACAAGCTGATGCTATTCAATTAGTCCTTTTTGTTCTTCTTGAAACTTATATTTCATTATAAATATCTACCAACTCGTCAACTAGACGTTTAAATATAACTTTTTCATGGGAATTTAAATTTCAATGAAACGCATTTTGAATACACATACTGTAACATATTTTATTTCGTTAAGAGACAATAAAACGTTTCAGAATACCGAATACTTCTTTCTCGGAGATATTAAATCATCTGTATAAAAACAATTGGTATGCATGGGAAGAAATATTAGAAAACTTGGATGAAGTAGCTGATTTTCGGTATCTAGGAAGTCAGATTATTCAGGATGGAGGGAGTAGTAGAAATATAAAACAAAGGAAAGCGCAGAATCGAGTAGTTTTTAACAAAAAGAAAACGTTTCTATGCTTGTGAAAGATTAATTTAGAAATTAGAAAAAGATTATTAATAGTGTGTCTGGAGTATGGTTCTGTACGGGTGCAAAACGTGGACGGTAGGCGCAGCGGAAAAGGTTACAAGCGTTTGAAATTTTACAGGTTAATGATGAGGATACTGTATAGAGAAAAGGTTAGAAATGAGGAAGAATAGAAGAACAGAGGGCGCTATAGAAATCAACAAGAAATAGACGAGATAGATAGATAGGTTACCTTCTGAGGCATGAAGGGCTAGAAGCAGAAACAGGGGTTAAGATTAGATTACTTTTCATAAATAGTTAAGGATTTGGGATGTTCTAAATGCGAAGATAAGCTGAAGATAGGAAACATAGTGTGCCGGGGTGCGTGTTCAACCAGTCTTACAGCTGATGATATATATTTAATTTATAATTTTCATTCGAAGTAGCGTTTTTTACGAGTCGTTTATATAAACAATAAGAAACATTAAATGGTGTATTATAACTTGAAAATCTATTAAATCACAGAAACAAAGAATCGTTTCAGAATTTAAAGAAGTAAAATAACTCTCTTGCAAAGTGCTTGGAGATATGCCATCTAGGATTATTACAATAAGGAATAGAGGGTGTAGTTTTCTAATGACACCCTTTTTGATTCTATGGCTAGTTTTCCCAAAGTTGACTTTTTCGCCACATTTAAACATGTAAGGCCTAATTCCGACTAATTGGGAAATGTTAAATTCCGATATCACTCTGGCTAATTAATTTCACATTAGTTTTGATATAACTTCAACATAGCCCACTAAAACTTATCATTTCTTTTGGAGTTTTCAAGTGATATTGAAAAAAATATTTCACATTCGTATTAAACATGTTAGAATCTATAAGAATATACTTCTCAGTCACAAAAATAACAAGAATTGTGCCGGAATGTGCTCATCATGTGATGCCATGTGCAAAAGAAAAAACCCGCACATTAAAGGATTTTATGATCGAAAGTGAAGAAAAAAATAATATACTAAGTTGTGCTCGATCTGTAGGACTATCACGTGCCAAATAAAATAAATAATACCAGGGCTAGTATTATGGGCATCATATCGTAACCGTACCGTCTGCAAAAGATCTTTTATTGTGTTTCAAGCGATATTTACCGAATACGAGGCATAGAATCCGGAAATTTGCGAAACCAGAAGCTCCTGACATCTCTCCGAGCGTACATAATACTATCTAGTGGCAGAAGAGTAGACAATAGCGACTGTTTCAAAAAAATTGTCTGAATATAGAGTAAAGAACAAAGAGCCATCTCAAAACAATGGGAAGTCAGTTCTGCAAGCAATTTCCCAAATACATCGGTAAACAGATACATGTAGATACAGGTAAGGCATAATAATAACTGCGATGTGACACATAAAAACTTCGAGTTATCAAATAATACTTCTTTAATTAGTATTTCTTTGTGAATGAACTTTTATGTATTTATTTCAGTAAAAATTGGTTAAATATTACATAAGTGCCTTAATATCTATGCTTTTCAAAGGAATAACAAAAATTATGAAACACTACTATTAACGTATTTTTAATTAACCCCCTGGATATAGGTAAGTTCTTCCTTCTTGCCGATTTAAACCACTCTAAAACCGCTTTGTCTACATTTTCATACACAGGCTTTTTTAGCCTCTTGATACTCCCACTTGCACTATCATTTTCCACTGCGGTGATAATTGAGTGCTTATTCTTTAAAATAGTAGAAACTGTATTTTCGGGAATACCATACTTTAAAGCTACATCTGTATTTCTTGAGTCACTTTCCACTTTATAAGCTTAAATTTTTGACCAACAGACAATGTTTTTAAAGTACGTTTTGATGACATATCAACACACGCAAAAATGTCTTTAGTGTAATATATAAACGAAATAGGCACAGTATTTTTTACTTATTGTTAGTAGTAGCTAGTAAGTCAAACAAGTAAACTTAGCAAGCGCAGAAACTGAACTGGCTGCATAAATACGTTAAAAACGATAGGTTAAAATCGACCGTAATTACGGGATTCCCCAAGAAAATTCGACTTATCGAAGTTGGCGCAAATATTTCGTTCGACTTATCAAGATATTCGAGTAATCGAAGTTCGAGTAATCAAGACAAATTTACACGCATTTCCTACCTTTGACGCTATTGCCAAACAATTTGGTTCGACTTATTAAAAATTCGAGTTATCGAAGTTCGACTGTATTATATTTTCGACCCTGGAAACAAGGAAAATCATCGTATATTCGCTAGGGGTATGGCCTTCGGGAAGAAAATACAGCACCCCTTTCAGCCAGTGAACAAATAAAAGATAATTTTGTAAAAAAAAAAAATAAAAAACGGTCGCGTTAGTATTTCATCACTTGCAGAAGTAAGTATTGGTAATATTTGACGGATTTGGCTTTTACACAGACCGCAAATGATGCCCAGCCACGCGGAGAGCAGAGGTAAGAAAACAACTGCTGAGCACAGCACACGCCGCCCGGACTACAGCACCCCTTTCACACCCGGGAACAAATGCTGCAGGTAGGTACTTTCTTTCGTTGGTGCGTAACACACAAAAACTTTAAATTCCATTTGTTGGGCTTATATTACTTTATTATATATATATATAAAGATGACAAAAGGTATTTGTACAAATTTATTTAAACCACGTCGTATTTTTCAAAAGATGATGCCGCCCTTTGTCGACTACATGTAATAAAATATCCCTATGTTCGGTTTTCAACTCGCCCTTAGTGTGCATATAGGTATGTACATATATCCGGTTGTATAACGTGATACGTCAAAGCTGCCTTTGAACACACTCAATTGTAGAAATGTTTTTGTAATATGTACGAACGCGTACGTTATCCTACGATTTCCCGTACACAAGATCACAAACACCCTTGAAACGTTTAGGCACTTTAATCATTCACCACCATTGAAAAACAGTAATTAAAAAATTCATATATATGTTGTATATATGAAGATAGATAAAACACTTGTCAAACAAAGGGCTTAATTGGGACCCAGAGTCCTTGTCAGTAAAGTATATTATTTCATACAAGGGTTACGATAAACTCAAGAACTGAACTAGTGATGAAGAGAATTGACTACTCGATTCTCAATGGTTCATATATATCAGAGCCGGGCAAACTTTAACTGCGCAGGAGCCGCTACATGAGGTTAGTTTGAGTCACTTCATACCCTTCAATGAGTACGAGAGAGTAAGCAGTAATGAATAAATTTGTTTTGTCTATCTTTTCTCCCTTCCACTCCCATATCAAGCCCCTTCATCCCGTAGACGAGCGAAACCACTCCCGCAACTTAAGTAATACCTACGAAAATTTTCGTTACTATGTTCGCAAAACTATTGGGTTTGACTATGGAAGAGGGGACTCACCTACGAAATGGAAGGGATAAGAAAAGGAAAGAATCATCTCACTCGCACTCGCAGGATCAATTAGGAGCTACTTGGTTAACCTTGAGGAGCACTCGGGAGCCAAAAGAGCCGAGTTTGCCCGGCTCTGATATATATCAATGAAATCAATTACGGCGGCTCCTAATTATTTAGATACGACACTTAATAAATAGTAAACATTCCCATCATAAGTTCATCTAATCTCACATTTTACAGCTTTATCCCACTGTTCAGTTTTCTGGTTGGTGCACTATCTATATCAACTCGCTGTATAGATTATTGGCGAGTACGACGATGGTTACTTATTTGAGCAATCACAGAGTATTCCTGACTATCTCCGAAAACTTCCAGTACGTTTTTTTTTTGTCGCATCAGTTTTGTTCCCAGTATGATTCATGGTCTGCGGCATCCGGCTGTCGGGCACATCAATGATGCCAATGTACACGTATCGATCGCTTGCGGCATTCGCTTATAAACTTTATGTAGATTTGTAATTTTACGTTACTGTCCACTAATGGAACTCGTACTTATATTCATTCCAAAATTACTAATTCCGCTGTGTCATGGCGAGAGAAGGGGTTTACAAAATAAAAAGTCCAAAATTACTCGTGCTTCGATGATTAAATTAAATTAAACAACCGCCTGACGCAAAAGGGAGATAGCTCTCGACGAGGGATGTAAAATCGATCGTAGTTTAGCTGTGCACTTAACTCCAGTAATATCCTCGGCAAATAACAAGGTAGCAACGCTACGTAAGGTAAACACCGTTCCAGGGACGACCAAACAAACACAAAACAACTTAAATTAACTAAATACAAGTACCCGATTTGCAATATGTAAATATCATGAAACGACAGCACATCAGATAATATCAAGATTAAGTATCATTAAGAAAGAATAGAAGAACAGAGGACTCTATGCAAGTCAAACACCTTCTCAGGCATGCAAGTCTAGTCCTAAGAGGAGTAGAGATAGACCTAGATTAGATTACTGTTCGCAAATAGTTAAGGATGTGGAATGTTCCAGTTTGATGGAAATGCGAAGATTAGCTCAGGATAGGAAAGGGGGAGGTGCTTGTCCAACCAGTCTTAGTACTGACAACCTTATGATGATGATAATTACTAAACATCAGCAAAATATACTTCGTTTACTTTCTGTAGCGATGTGACCTTCAGTTAGACCGGCGTAAAGTAGAAAAGAACAGCACTAGGCCAGAAAAGGAAGGAGACAACTCTCGGCCAAACTCTTAACCGGTGAGGAGCGTATAATCCGTACAGTACTGCACGGAAAAATCGACCAATTTATCCACTACAATTGCATTGTTCAAATGTGCTGTTATTGGTACCATTTACTACTGAAAATATCAACGAGATGTTTATTTATATTTTAAGACATATTAAAGGCTTTAACGCTTGTTTTCGACTCGCACTACTATTCATGATTGAGAAAAATTTTTGGCAGGTACTGTATGAAAAAGTATGTTTAATGAACAAGAGTCGAGAGTATAATGAGCTTTTTTTTCCCTACCTACGAATTTGCTAGCGCGCATCCAAGACATTGGAAGGGGCACATCGCTACAGAAAGTAAATGAAGTATACAACTTTGTGTAGAGCGAACGAATGCAGAATATTGGTTTGAATTGCTAAAAACTTTTACGCATGCACCTTACAAAACTGCAGAGGGAAATTACAAATAAAAGCAAACACAAACGCATATGCAACATACACAGTTCAGCGTAGGTGCGATCTACTGACAATGTGTTAAAAATGATTCCTTTTGAAGATATCCTACAGGGGTCACACGTGGCGCGTGACGTGACGCCTAACGATACAGATTTCGGTTTTATACCCTAGTAAATTTCCTTCCTAATGTAGTTTCACTTCAAAAACTATTTTTAAGTAGATTAGCAGAAATCAATTCAACCAACCAACACGTATTTATAAGTAGGTAATATTTTTAATTTAATTGATGTACCTATATCATAGGCCTAGATTAGATTACTGTTCGCAATTATACGATTAATAAGCACATCTTGCTAATCAAACATACCCCGGTCCTTCGAGTGCATTTGTGGGAACGCTCATTGCACAAGACCCGTCTTGAGTTATGGTATCAACGTTGTATCTTTAAATTTTATAAGCGTTCGTAACGAGTTACTTGAGTTATTACTACGTACACAGCGACTTCTACTTTGGAAAAGGAGAAAATGCATCGGCATACAAAAGCCATAAACCATGCGGTTTAATTCTACACAAGCTAGCGCTCTAGTAAAACCCGTTCTCATATATGTGCTCGAGGTTAAATATGCGCGCTGCACCATGTGCAACTTATACTGCAACGTATATTACTTCTACAATCTTGTTTACTGTACCTCTAGGTAAGTATGTAGACACTACATGTAGCGAAATATTACCCGAAATTAAACAAACTTAATTCCCTAGTTAGAAGTTAAAGTAATCGTAAGTTTGTTACAAACCAAATTTTGTTTCACAATTAACTATGTCTTTACAAGTATAAAGGACCTTGAAGATCAATGCAATAACGCAAGATATCTAAATTCTAAGAAGGATGTGGTAATGATCATTCTTTTATTTGTTGAAATGTGGACCTCAAAAAACCTCTTACATGTTCATATTATGGTACAATTGCATTTTTGCATCCTTGATCAAAACCTACTATCACCTTTAAAATCTCTCATCTGTGTATCATAGGTAGGAAAAATAATTTATGTATGGGTCTTCTGGCTCGTCTTATCTTGTCTTCGCACTTCAGTCTTTGAGAAGATATCTCATCATCTTTACTGTCTATAAACAGAAACGCCAGATAGGTTGGTAGGACACCTTCTCAGGCATGAAGGGCTAGTCAGAGACATATTAGAGGAGTAGAGGTAGACCTAGATTAGATGACTGTTCACAAACAGTTAAGGATGTGGGTTGTTCTAGTTTTAGGGAAATGCGAAGATTAGCTCAGGGCCAGTCTTAGGACTGACGATCTTATAATGATGATGAAACCGAAACGACACCTGAAGGTATTTAGCCCTAATTCTTATTCGACATTAATTTGATTATGTGAAATACGTTTCTATTTAGTAACTGATGGGTTTCGATTACCGTTACCTACATCGAAGCACATTAATCCCTGCTAACACAGAAATCAACTGATGACTTCCTGCTCGATATAAACCTTCCAACTGCGTATTAAATAACCTGCCTGATTACCCAATAAGAATAAATAACACGTTTTGGTCATTTAGGAACTCCGTCCAATAATGTTGGACCGACTAACGAAAATGAGAGATGCCAGCCAAACGATTCTAAAATAATTTTAATCTACATCAACATTGCCTTCAAAGTACTATTTACGTGAAGCTATACACTTATTCCACCGTTTCTGTACCTATTGGATGTCATCCTCCGCGAAGACATAAAGGAAGAGTTGCTTTTTTTTAGTTAGTGTCAGAATAGGTCAGGACGGAAGGAGTAGTAGGGATATAAAGCAGAAGATAGCGCAGGGTCGAGTCGCCTTCAATAAAAAGAAGTCACTTCTATGCTCGCGAACGATTAATTTAGAAATTCGAAAAAGATTGTTAAAGGTGTATGTTTGAAACGCGGCGCTGTACGGATGCGAAACATGGAACGGAGGGCGCAACGAAAAAGAAAAGGTTAGAAGCGTTCGAAATGTAGTGTTACAGGCGAATAATGGGGATACCGTGGATAGAGAAGGTTAGAAATGAAGAAGTACTAGAAAGAATAGGAGAACAGAGAACTCTATGGAAGTCAATCAAAAATAGGCGAGATAGGTTGGTAGGACACCTTCTCAGGCATGAAAGTCTAGTTCTAAGAGTAGTAGAGATAGACCTAGATTGGATTACTGTTTGCAAATAGTTAAGGATGTGAGACGTTCTAGTTTGAGGGAAATGCAAAGATTAGCTCAGGATAGGAACAGTGGAAATGCGTGTTCAACAAATCTTAGGACTGACGACCTTATGATGATGATGATAAAGCTTTGCAAGTGATCGCTTCTCGCTTGCTAGCGAATCCCCTAAACCTTCACTGACTTCATGTGGGTGAGTAGCACTGCGGCTTCATATACAAAATTAATCAAATTTCATGTCCCCCTACTCTCCAGACATTAATTCTGCTGTTTCCAAAATTGAAACAGCATCTGAAAGGAATGATCCATAATAAAATCACCGGTCATACTTGACAAGTTCGGAAAGGAAAACTTCCAGATGGCATTCCAAGGGTAGCAGCATCAATGTAACAGGTCAATTGAAAAGTCCCCGGCCTAAAATAGTAAAACACATTTTTTTTGCAAAATTCATTTTTTGTATTCAACATAATTTCCTTCAAGGGTGATACACTGATTATAGCGATCCTCCAACTTTTCGATGCCATTTTTGTAGTACGATTTGTCCTTTGCTTCAAAATAGGCCTCAGTTTCGGCGATCACCTCTTCATTCGACGAAAATTTTTTCCCAACGAGCATTCTTTTGAGATCTGAGAACAGGAAGTAGTCGCTGGGGGCCAGATCTGGAGAATACGGTGGATGCGGAAGCAATTCGAAGCCCAATTCATGAATTTTTGCCATCGTTTTCACTGACTTGTGAGACGGTGCATTGTCTTGGTGAAGCAGGACTTTCTTTTTCTGCAAATGCGGTCGTTTCTCGGCGATTTCGTCCTTCAAACGGTCCAATAACGCTATGTAATAGTCGCTGTTGATGGTCCTTCCTTTTTCAAGGTAGTCAATGAAAATTATTCCACGCGCATCCCAAAATACAGACGCCATAACCTTGCCAGCCGACTGTTGCGTTTTTGCACGCTTTGGAGCGGGTTCATCGTGTGCAGTCCACTCCGATGACTGTCGATTGGACTTCGGAGTGAAATGATGGAGCCATGTTTCATCCATTGTCACATATCGACGCAAAAACTCGGGTTTATTACGCGTGATCATCTTCAAACACTGCTCTGAATCATCAACTCGTCGTTGTTTTTGGTCAAAAGTGAGCTCGCGCGGCACCCACTTTGCACAGAGCTTTCTCATACCCAAATATTCGTGAATGATGTGATGTATACGTTCCGTTGATATCTGTAGAGTGTCTGCTATTTCATTCAATTTCAATTTACGGTCATTCAAAATCATTTTGTGGATTTTTTTAATGTTTTCGTCCGTAACAGCCTCTTTTGGGCGTCCACTGCGTTCACCGTCTTCGGTGCTCATTTCACCACGTCTAAACTTAGCATACCAATCCTTGATGGTTGATTTTCCTGGGGCAGTGTCCGGAAATTCGTTATCAAGCCAAGTTTTTGCTTCAACTGTATTTTTTCCCTTCAAAAAGCAATATTTTATCAACACGCGAAATTCCTTTTTATCCATTTTTTTCACAATAACAAAAGTTGCTTCACTAAAAATGCTATAATTCACAAACTAATGATCCGACAGCCGTCAAATTTATAGACGCGTCTTTTGAAGGTTAGGACTAGGTAACTGAAAATCATATGGATTTAGTTCTGGTGCCGCCATCTATGTGTCAGGCCGGGGACTTTTCAATTGACCCTATATACAAGTAGAACCCCAATTTAATTTCGATTCCAGGTAATCTTCGCATTTCCTTAAAACCAGAATATCCACATTCTCAGCTCTTTTGCGAAAATAATCTAATTTAGGACCTTTCTGCCAATCTTTACTCCCATTTCTGCTTGTAATTTGTCTCTAACTAATCCTCAGAAGACTCAAAAAATGCCCTATACTATCCGATTTCTCCTTTTCCTTACTGACTTTCACAGCGCTTTACGTTCTCTTACTGCTGCTGACACCTCCTCGTTTGTAACCTTTTCTGACCACGACATTTGCATCATTCTCTTGTGACAACATCTTTTTCTTTGTTACACCCATCCTCCACGTTTTACACGAGTACACATCCGTGCTCACTTTTAGTAATATTTTCCGTATTTCTAAATTAAGCGAATGCGGATTAGAACTAACTCATCCCTACGTTAATTTTTGTTTTGTCTCTAGTCTATACCACTTATTCCATCCTGACATATCTGACTTCTTAAGTTTCTTCTACTTTTTCTTTTCCAATTTTAAAATTATTTCTAACGCAACTTTCACCTCCTGTTATTATTCCAGTATTCAGGTATCAACGCTTTATCTTTAAAAATAAGGATAAAATGAGGTCGCAATTTCTATGCATTTAACATCTTCATAGCTCTCATCACTAGGAATTATCTCTAAAATAATTAAGAAATTATTCAGCCCACAGGAAACAGCCCAATCTGTGGAGTTATTTGAACATCAAGCTTATGCCACCACTAATAAAAGTATTGTGCATATTCATTCCAAAATCGTGAAAATTTCCTAATAGACACGAAGCATCCTGGAAAATTAAATAAAGCTCAGCAGATTTTCCATCACACAATAATAATTCCTTTCGTTCCAAGGAGAAGACGCGTCGCGACGGACGTGACGCCACATCCCATATGTATATAGCAAGCTCTTGAAATGCTGCTCCAGTACCGAAGATTCGTGTCGTAACAGAGATCCGACCTTCTGCCTTGTTCACCTGCATGTTTAGTAAGCAAAGTCAAGAGCTCCGGGCGCTTACTTACATAGATGCATACAAACATATATGTGTGTGTAGTATGCATGCACCATGTAAAAACGATCGATATTTTTATATGGTTGGCACCTACACATCTACCTTCATATAAGTACGAGTATTTAGATTACTTGTCGGTTGCAGAAATGACAATTTCCTCACAAAATCGCTTACAAAAATCATAGAAATTGCTATTTATCTGAAATGCAAATAAAAATTAAAGTGTCTGCAGGGCGAATAGTCACATGGCTCACACACACGTGTGTGACTATAACGAGAGCCATCACAACAGTATCTTCGTGAAATTTTTAAGATAAAACCATCGAGCTATTGAAGACAAGGCGCTTCGCGAAATGTCTGATCAATCCTAGGTTTGACTTCTACCTTTAGGGAAACCCCAATATACATTCTAAGACTAAAGGGTAAGATGTCATTAGCTGGTTTGATATGGATTCGATCGATAGCCCATGGTGATACACCAGGTGTGCTAAAATGTATCATGGAAGTGTAACCTTCGGTTATCTGAATGAATGTGGCTCCACCGATATTTTTTAACCAAACTTTAACCCAATGAATATTTCAAAAGCAAAAGATCTGTTTGTGGTAAGAAACACGACTAGATATTGTCCCATAATGATGCCATGCATTATAACAGTGACTCTAGCATTATCAAACTGAAGAGGCTAATCGGTGAGTTGACGAAAGGTCGCTTCTTAAACAGAACTATTATTTTAGGGTCGAGTCTCCTTCAATAAGTACGGGTGCGAAACATGGACAGT
This sequence comes from Agrilus planipennis, assembly GCF_000699045.2. Taxonomy (NCBI): domain Eukaryota; kingdom Metazoa; phylum Arthropoda; class Insecta; order Coleoptera; family Buprestidae; genus Agrilus; species Agrilus planipennis. Next base: position 2,162,972 of record NW_020438946.1, read on the forward strand.
GAGCGCTGCGGAAAAGAAAAGGTTAGAAGCGTTCGAAATGTGGTGTTACAGGCGAATGATGAGGATACCGTGGATAGAGACGGTTAGAAATGAGGAGATATTAGAATGAATAGGAGAATAGAGTACTCTATGTAAGTCAATAGTAAATAGGAGAGATAGGTTGCTGGTATACCTTCTCAGGCATGAAGTTCTAGTCAAAGACATATTAGAGGCAGAAACGGGAGTTAGGAAGAGAATAGTTAGACATAGATTTGATTACTGTTCGCACAAGGATGTGGGTTGTTCTAGTTTAAGGAAATGGGAAAATTACGTCAGGATAAGAAAGAGTGGAGATGAGTGTCTAACCAGTCTTAGGACTAACGACTTTACGATGATGATGATGGTCAAATTCAGGCTACACTAATTTAAAGTTTTATTTTGGTCCAACCTAGAATTGTTCAGTCATTCCATGGAGCGCCTGCATTTCGGTCTTTGACTATGCCATTTCATGAGTGTCATCAAATGAAAAATCTATGTGCCAATGTGTGCAAAAAACAGAATAACGTCGAAAAAGTTCATCGTGTCATACGTTTTTCTATCGTCTATATAGCGCAAACAAATTGTACTTATTTGGATGCCCATTTAGCTCTCAGCTTTATTTGTTTTTTCAATTTAATCGTAAGTAAGAAATAGACCTAAATCACCACCTTGAAACAAACAATTAATCCATGCATCAACGTTGGAATAGCACGCCTTAAAATTGAGCGCGATGTCGTAAAGGGATTATATGCAAATAATATTCAAATGCATTTACAGACAGTTTTACTCAAGCAACGTAATTATAGTCGTTTGATGGCAGTAATGTACAACGAAATGAGAACTACCACTCCTGCATTTCAATACAACTCCATAAACCTGTATATTAGAGAGTAATTCTACAAGGAGTCTATTACATAACGAAACAGATATGTATATGTATCCACATAAAATATATTCCAGGCGGGAAATAACAATGCACAATATGATTTATCTTCTCTCTTTTTGTTACTTCATTGGCACTCTAGGCATTTCGTAAAACAAAATCACTTCTAACGCCGTTAAACGTTGGGCTCATAACACTCTTTTTATAGGTAATCAAAGTAAGAAAATAGTTGCAATATTCGAGAGCAGCCATATTTAAAGTTAAAAGATAAAGGATAACATCAAATTCATCATCATCAGAAGGTCGTCAGTCCCAAGAGTGGTTGGACACGTACCTCCGTTCCCTAAAACTAGACCATTCTACATCCTTAACTATTTGCAAACAGTAATCTAATCTAGGTCTACCTCTACTTCTCTTAACTCCTGTTTCTGGCTCTAATATGTCTCTAACTGGACTGGACCTTCATCCCTGAGAAGGTGTCCTACCAATCCTATCTCGCCTATTTTTTATTAACTTTCATAAAGTCCTCTGTTCACATATTCCTTTTAATACCTCTTCATTTCTAACCTTCTCCATCCACGGTATCCTCATCAATCGCCGGTAACACCACATTTCGAACGCTTTTAAGCTTTTCTTTTTCGAAGCTCCCACCGTTCATGTTTCGCACCCGCGCTCCAAACATACACCTTTAACAATCTTTTTAGAATTTCTAAATTAATTGTTCGTATATGAGAGAAAATACTTTATAGAGATGTGGCAAATACGCTGACTTTTTACCGAATAATTATCGCGACCTGATGATTTTACTTAACTAATGCATCGGAGATCTCGTGGGGATTCCCCCACGAATATTGTCGCACATCGGTTCCTTGTATGTGTCCAGAGGTCTAGGCAAAAATGAGTAAATTTAAGAAATGTAAGGCGTGGGAAGTTTTTGAACACATAAATAAAGATCACTTAGAAAAATGGAGTAAATGTAAATGTTATATGATGAATCGAATAAGCAACTACGAGAATTATCTTCCTTAAAATGAAACGTACATAAATAGCAGCAGCACAGGTTTAATTTCGTTTTTCGCATTCCTTTTATTTCTTATACAACAACATTTTTCAATTTTTCACGTTGCGCTGTTCCGAAATGAACTTTTCGTATTTCATTCGTCTTCGTCAAAACTTTGCTTCTCTCCTGTCATGCAGCCATTCTAATTTTCGCTACTGAAGTTTCTCAAGTTTTCAAATGCCAGATCCTCGCGTAGCATAGGTATCTATATTATGCCAAGCTTTCAGATATAGGTAGGTATAACGAGGTGCAGTAGATGGTGACGTTATTTCTACACGAACTACATTCACTAATGCACATTAACGTTTGGCATGGTCAATTTCCATATGTCAACTAAATATTGAATAGCTGGATAGTGAAGTAGCCTTTAAAACATTTGTCTCGTTGTTTTTAATATTATTTTATTATTTAAAGGACCGAAAGTATATTAACTTGACGCACAGCAGATACTGATACATCAATAAATTGTTTTGCTTCATTGCCATTTCATAAAGAGATCCGGCTCGAAGGACCACCAACATTCACATGCGTGTAGTGTTCTGTAATGACACGGTTTCGTTTAATTAACCACGTATTAATCATTTCATAGTCATTGTATATTTTCCCTGCTCCGAGTTGGAGGTGCTTTTACCTTAGCACGTGTACAAGACTAAAAATTGTCTCTAAATAACTTTGTCACCCACTCGCGTCGCGTTTGAAGTTGCCTGCTGCTTTTATTCCGGAAGAAAAGATCAAAGGGACAAACTTGAACAAAAAGAGACCCGGGTAACGAGAAAGCCAATAACGATGTCAAGTTGAAAATAGTGATGGAGTGGTAGCACGGAATCACTCCCTTTCTCTTTCTCCATTACAAACCTGTTCACTAAATGTATTAATAATCAATATCGACGCATTCTTTGTAGAGAACACATAATGCATGTAGATACATTTACATAGGTAGTATATAGGTAGGTACATGTTCAAAATTAACGATAGACTTGAAAGTGTCGGAAAACTGTAAAGGAAATTTTACTACTCCATAGCGTCAATATACCTATTTCCGGTTGTAAAATACACGTTGAATGCACTATGAAAAACATTAATAATCTGTTTTTGCCAATTTTTAGACGATTATTTCAAGAAAACTTGAAACGCAACGCAACGCAAATTTGGAAAGCAATTTTTCATAACCTTAGAGACTGTAGCAATTTTAACTTTTATAATTTTCATACGTGTTCTTACATGAACTGGAATAGAGCTTGTAAAATTTTAAAAAAGTAAAACAAGAAATTTTTAAACGAATATCATTTCGATTTTCGCATATTCCAAACAATGGATTAAAGAATCTGTCTTAAAGCTTGTGTGAAAATAAAATTAAGTGCGGGGACGTCTTCCGAATGTTGACTGGGGTATATGGTGAAGCTACCTTAGACCAAAGCAACGTTTATCGGTGGTACAAAATGTTCTAAGAGGGCCTAGAATGTGAACAACGCAGAGCGTGCCTGGCGTCCGAGCACGTCAACAACAGACGAAAACATTGATGAAGTGAAGAAAATAATCGTCCAATCGTCGAATCACCGCTAGAAAGATAGCTGAGGACCTAACCCTCCCGATTTTTGCCAATTATTTGGGCATGAGACGGGTCGCCGCAAAATTCGTACCAAAATTGCTCAATTTCGACTAAAAACAGCATCGCATTAACACCGCTAAGAAGCTGTTGTACTCTGTCCGCGGCGACCCAAATTTGCTCCAAAGCGTAATAATTGGTGAGGAATCATGGGTTTATGGTTATAACGTTGAAATTAAAGCTCAATCATCCCAGTGGAAGCTGCCACACGAGCCAAGACCGAAAAAGCGCGCCAATGTCGAATGTGAAGGATTTGCTTACAGATTTCTTACATTGTAGGGGCGTGATGCATCATAAGTTCTTACCACAGAGTAGAATGGTCAGTAAGGAATATTACCTGCAAGTTATTTGCAATTTGCGAGAAACGCTAGGATTTGTGGAAGAACAAAAATTGGCTTTTGCACCATGATAACACCCCTGCTTACACATCGTTGTCTAGGCGCGAATTTTTGGCCAAAAACAACATACTAATAATGCTGCAGCCCTGTATTCGTCAGATCTAGCCTCCTGTGACTATTTCTTATTCTCGAAACTGAAGAGGCCCATGAGCGGACGACGCTACGCTACGATTGAAGAGATAAATACGGCATCGAACGAGGAGCTGAACAATTCGCGATATTTTTTTAACAGATCTCATATCATTTAGTCACTTACTTTGTAGATTGCGTTGTAGAAATGAATTTCCTCCTGTTTTCCTCGCTTTAATTAAGAAAATATAATCTTTCATTTAATCTTGTAACTATTCTATCTCTATTTCATCCACTTCATCTTTCTCTGTTCAACCACCTGCATATTCCCACTATTGCTAAAAAGAGGCTGAAAATGACCTTAACCCCTGCCCTTCGGCTTTGAACTAACTAGACATTATCAGGTCAGAGGAATTGAAATGTAAATAATTGTTTTTAATCATTAGGAATTTATTTAAAAAAAGATGAGCGCGTTTGTGAAGCTATATCGCAAAACAATTCGTAACTTTTTACGACATCCAACGTAGACAATCCAGCAAAAATTAAATAACTTATAATATAATCCCATTTTGGAGTACGTAGAAAATTCAAACGAAAACCACAAAATTTGTGTTTCAAATTGAACCGTCTCGGGAAGGGAAACATTTCTAAATTCGCAAATTCGTGGGTTTATTAACGTCACTTTTCAGTTTACTCTTCAAGTTAAATCCCTTGCGAACGACGGCTTTTGTAGGGAGAAACAAAAAGGGACCGAAAAAGGGACAAAAATGCTTCCGCCACTTAAAACTTCATTCGAACGGTCACACGTCCAACTTTAAACTCGATTGAATTCTGAACGTTCGCCCCTAGTGACCGGACGATTTTTAATTCCCTTCCGAATTTCTACTTTTAGCATACGCATTAACTAAACGTGTGAATGACCATCCCACCGGCCTATAAGTTTTTTGTTAAAAAAAGTTGCCAAAAAATAAACAGCATCTTTAATTAAGAACAGCAGAAATTAGAATGCCAGTGTTAATAGCACTTTTTTAAGCACGAGGTGCCATCATGTGTACGTTTTTCCGTAAATAAATATAAAGTAAAGTAAAATCTAATTACAAAGGCGTGCATTATCTTTATGTTTAGTTAGTATCCAATGCTCGGTACTTTTACCAGCATCCTAATGTAGCTCTGCATGATTATAATAGTACCTTATGATCTTGCAGAACGATAATTAGATATTCAGGATAAAATTTGCAACTAAAAGTATCCATATTCTGCATCAGATACCCGAATTCATTTTATAAAAAGCCGAATTCAACTATGCACAATCATAACATCACTTTATGATCATGCAGAGCTATGTTTAGATATTCAGGATCATTTTATAACTAAAAGTGTCCGTATCCTCTATCCAATGTCTTAACGCTATTACCGGAATCCGTATCCCACACCCGGATACATTTTACCACTATTAGAATTCAGCTCTGTATGATCGTAATATTTCTGCACGATCGTGCAGAGCGATATTTAGATATTTAGGGTACATTTTCCAACTTCCATATTCCGTATCCGATACCCGAATGCATTTTATAAGTCGCCGAATTCATTACATACATCACTTTACGATCATGCAGAGCTATGTTTAGATATTCCGAATCATTTTGTAATTAAAAGTAGTCGTATGCTGTATCCGATGTCCGGGCGCTATCGTTGGAATACGTATCCGATACTCGAATACCTTATACTAGTATCCGAATCCAAATCTGTATGATCGCAATATTACTTTACGATCTTACAGAACGATATTTAAATATTCAAGATATAATGTGCAAATAAAAGTATCCATATTCTGTATCCGATATTCTGTATCCGATACCAGAATGCATTTTATAAGGAGCCGAATTCAACTCTACACAATCATAACATCACTTTACGATCATGCAGAGCTATGTTTAGATATTCAGGATCATTTTATAACTAAAAGTGTCCGTATCCTGTATCCAATGTCTGAACGCTATTACTGGAATCTGTATCCGACTCCCGGATACCTTTTACCACTATTAGAATCCAGCTCTGCATGATCGTAATATTTTTTCACGATCGTGTAGAGCGATATTTAGACATTCAGGGTACATTTTGCAACTAAACGTATCCATATTCTGTATCCGATACCCGAATGCATTTTATAAGTAGCCGAATTCAATTCTGCAGAATCATTACATCATTTTACGATCATGCAGAGCTATGTTTAAATATTCCGAATCATTTTGTAATTAAAAGTAGTCCTATGCTGTATCCGATGTCCGGGCGCTATTGATGGAATACGTATCCGATACCCGAATACCTTATACTAGTATCCGAATCCAGCTTTGTACGATCGCAATATTACTTTACGATCTTTTAGAATGATATTTAGATATTGAAGATATAATTTGCAACTAAAAGTATCCATATTCTGTGTCCGATATCCGAATGCATTTTATAAGGAGCCGAAGTCAACTCTGCACAATTATAACATCACTTTGCGATCATGCAGAGCTGTTTAGATATTCAGGATCAGTTTGTAACTAAAAGTATTCGTATCCTGTATCCGATGTCCGGGTGCTATTGTTCGTATACGTATGCGATTCCCGGATACATTTTACTAGTATCAGAATCCTGCTCTGCATGATCGTAATATTGTTTCATGATCGTGCAGAGCAGTACTTAGATATTCAGGATACATTTTGCAACTAAAAGTATCCATATTCTGTGTCCGATACCCTAATAATAATAACATCAATTTATGCAGAACTATGTTTAGACATTCAGGATCATTTAGTAACTAAATGTATTCGTATCCTGTATCCTATGTCCGGACGCTATTGTTAGTATAATGTATCCGATACCTGCATGATCGTAATATTACTTAACGATCATGCAAAGTCATATTTAGTTCGCGAATTCCTTGTCGCTCTCTTTGCTTCACTCAATTTGGCGACATTTTAAAAGTAGATTCACGCGATACGGACCAGCAGGTAGCAACAATATTACAATCGCATGCGGCGGTACCCCATCGCGTGTCCATGTAATACATAAAGACACAAACACACAATAACGCGAACGCGTGCACACTCACGATCTTTTGCGTGCAACATTCGAGCGTGCATAATTGCACACGTCTAATCACGTTTTAAGGAAAAAATATAAAGGGCTAAATAAGTACAATGCATAGGTGACGTGATATTATGGTCATATTATACGTCGTAGCCAGAATATAAAATCTCAAATTGAATAATGAAATTCTCTGGTTTTTCCTTGTATGAAATTAAAACTTCAAAACGTGAAAAAAAGTAAATAATAATTTTAATTTAATATTACACAAAGAACGTTAATTAACCTGTAAAAGGTTGGAGTATACGTTCAGTACCAATCAGCTCAATTATTGATGTAAAAATCAAGTTTGGGAGACATTCATATATGTATGTATGTATAAATAATCGAAATGGTTCACCTTTACCAAAAAATATTACCTATATTACATTTTCATAACTAAAATAAAGTCTCAAAGTTAGCCTTTTTTATTATTTTTAATTAAAGTAAGAGTTTCGTACACATTTGTTCACAACACACCCTCCTATCTCATACTCTTTCACAGGCAAGCAAGGCTCGATAATTAAAAATATAAAGGTACAGTCCATTTCAATTTGTTAGAATTGTGACCTTGAAGAAATCTGCGCGAAGATAGAAAAAATACACATTAGGCGTGAGCAAGACAGAAATAGTTGGAACCAGCTTGAACGAGCAGAGCTCTCGATGGGCGGTCTTAGGAGATCGGCTGGAACTGTACAGGACTAGACGAAAATGTTTAGCAATTTCTTAAAACAGAAGTGTATATAAACTTACAATAGTAAACAAAGCAAAAGTTTTATAGGTGTGTAGAACGTTAAGTTAATTCACTTGCTATTATTTTTGGCTAAATATGCTTTTAAACAAAGCATATTCTTACATTTTAACGAGGCAGTTGAAATAATTTTACAAATGGTACTGTACACTTTTGTCTAGTTCTCGCTCGATGATCGGTGGAGAAATGAGCTCCGCAGACAAACATGATTGAATTTGGAATTATGCTACGGCACATCCTAATAAAGGGAAGGGGCATATCTCTAACTTTTTGAAACGAACAGTACAAAGATGACTTTTTGTATTGATCGGTACTTCTAATGAAAGTGAAACTAACTGGATTGTTCTCAAACAGATTAGGCGTATTGTAAAATTTCTACAGTGTAGTTACAATATTGTACACGTTTAGTAACGTATTTTTAACTCCATCCCTTTTGCTGCGAATTTAGTTGCAGGCGTAGTCGCAACTGAAACAAAGCCTCTAATTGGGAAATTGGGCGTAAAACGATGACGTCCGCCGCTCCTGACGAAAGACGACACCGCAAATACCCCTCTAATCAATCGCGAACACGGCTGTTACTTGTCTAGAATGAGCTGATTTCAATCTCGAATAACAAGAACGATAACATTCAACCCTACTATTAGTCCATTATAAATAACTTTGGGAAATCCGGCTCGAAGGACCATATGGTACAAAATTAATCGACTTAAACCAACGTACTTTGCTAACACGATTTCAGATCAACATTTCGTGTCCATCAATAGAACGACAATGATCACTTAATATAGAAAAACGAACAAGAAAATGGTAAAACAAATCAAGATTTTTAATATTAAACATACCATTCTAGCGCCTTCAACGGCTCGTAGTGCTTGTTTATAATTCTTACCTGAAACAAAAAGAATTTGTAATGTTAATATAATCCATCTATCCTGTAACTATACTAATTTGAATAAACCAGCATTCGTGTATGTCTGTAATAGATTTAACACTATCACTAATCGAAAGTGCTTTGCTTTGTAGCATCTTAAATTCCACAATGCAAAATTCATGTTGTAGCAACCACCACGTTCTCAGGGCATTTAATAAAAGTTATAGAGTGCATTTTTTATAACCCATTTTATATTTGTCCATAAAGTGATGTTTATGTAATTATGTAATCTATTAAGTTTTCTGTTAGTTTTCCCAAAATATTATATTTGAGATACATGTTATAATTTAAAATAAACGAAAATAACAGCAATAGTAATAAAAATTCTAGATTCTAGTACCCTATAAAAATTATTTTTAACTGTCTTTCTAGAACAGATCTAAAATATAAATTTTAAAAAAGTCGTATTTATGTACATTGCAGCAAAAAGTAATTAAAAATAGACAATGTCAAATAAACGACTTCGCAATAAAGGGCAACGTGTGTATTTTTATGGTCGAAGCTGCTTCAAAAAGTAATATTTTCGATTCGTATCCTGACCATCGTAGAAACGTAAACCAGGGAAATGACGTTAGACGCGACAAAATATCATTAAAGCTGCCTCATAAAACTCGTAAATTGAGAACCACCTATAAGTAATTAAGTTAAGCACCATGTGATATATTATCCCCATGTAAGTACTAACCTTTATTAGATCGAAATAAAAATATACTTGCATTACTTGTTTGTCTGAGAAATAAAAAACGTGACAGTAAAATAATATCACTTTCATTTGATTTCATAATTACATAAAATGTTACCAATATAACTACAAAAATTACTAAAACAGAATGGATAATATACGTGGTACGTTCAAAAACTGTCGCGAATTTTGTGATTTTTCAAAAATTATTTATTTATTTATGAATATCTATTTTGTCCCCTTCAAAGTAATCCTCACCAGATATTATACAGGGTTTGTCCGGAAACCAATAGGACTGATTCGCGCACCGACTGGATTCGGTAGAGGGCATTCCTAGCTAACGAACGAGCGGCTGGTGAGTTGTCTCCGAGCACCTGGAGAGCCAGAACAGGCTTTTTCGTGCGACGTGTTTCTGTGAGTGGTGCAAGCCGAAAATGCAGCGTTCGTTAGAGCAGAGGTACGCGATTAAATTCTATGTGAAACTCGGTAAATCTGCGCAGAGACGTTTGATATGATTAAGCAGATGTTGCTTTAGTGGTGTGATTCGGTGGCACCAGGTCTTTTCATAGGGCCGGGAAGAAATCGCCTGAACATGCGCAAGGTGTGAGCGAAGATGGTCCCAAAAGTGCTCACTGACAACCAGAAATTGCGGCGAGTGGAAGGGTGCCAAGAAAATTTAAACATGTGTGAAAGTGACCCCCAATTTTTGAATAACGTAATCACAGATGACGAGTCATGGATCTTTGAGTATGATCCCGAGAGAAAGAGGCAATCTTCCGAGTGGCACACGCCGGCGCCTGCTCGCCCAAATAAGGGCAGAAAGGGCAAATCCAAAGTGAAAACTATGCTCATTGTCTTTTTTTGACATGAAAGGCATCGTCCACCATGAATTTGTTCCTCCTGGACAAACCGTCAACCGCAATTATAGTTATTATTGACCAAAAAAGGAGTTGTTTTAAAATGAAAGTACCACTGACCTAAAATGCCTTCCTAATGTTCATAAAAAGGTCACCGACGCCTAACATTTCTGTAACAAAATTTATAACTAATTCAACCCATAATAAAATCGCCCTATTCGGTGGGTTGATGAAACGAAAAATCGAGATAAATTCCGAAAGCTTTTGCACTTTCTCGGTAGGCACGGACCTGTATCGGGAGATTTATGCGTTACAATGAAAGAACACAGGTGTCTCCAGGACAACGGCGGTCCGACACTGCGTCACTTTTTAAGCTCAATACATTACCGCCATCTCTGATTACGACATGACTACTAAAGAAAAAGGCAAAAAGGAGAATGAAAGGAAGAGTGAGTACATCACCATGAAATTTATCGCATCCTAAGTGAATTGAAAAGCCATCTGAAATCGGCCTGGCGTAAACCATCAGTCTTGTTTGGAAAACCTGTCTCATACAATCGACTGAAACTGCTGTCTTCCGAGAAGCGCTTTTTAGAAATAAATGTTCGACTAATGGATAAAGAAAAACTTTTATCAAAACATGCTACGATACCTTTGTTACACCACCACATTAATAATAACACCGATGTATTAGATACCTGCGTATTAGTACATGTCAACAACATAATGGAAAATGAACATTGTTTTAGAAAGATACAAGGGGCATCAATGTATTCTTCGTATCAGAATGAAGAAATAGCTGTTTACGGGCCCCGGTAAAAGATAGGGGTGTAAACAGGTTAAGGGATGAGGAAAACCTTATGAGGTATCCATTTATTCTTCACCATAAGGTCGTCAGTCCTAAGACTGTTTGGACACGCACCTCCACTCTATCCTATCCTGAGTTAATCTTCGTATTTTCTTATAAGTAGAACATTCCACATCCGTAACTATTTCAGAACAGCAATCAAATCTAGGTCTACCTCTGTTCCTATTGACTGCTGTTCCTACTTCTATGCTTGAGGTGTCCTACCAACCTATCTCGCCCATTTCCTATTGATATCCATAAAGTCCTCTGTTCTCCTATTCTTTCTAATACCTCTTCATTTCTAACCTTCTCTATCGACGGAATCACCACTTTTTGAACGCTTCTATCCTTTCCTTTTCAGCCGCGCCCACCGTCCATGTTTCGCAGCCATACAATGCCGCGTTCCCGACATACACTTAACAATTATTTTCGAATTACTAAATTAACCATTCGCGAACATAGATGTGACTTCTTTTTGACGATGGCGACCCGATTCATTCGTTATGTGAAGTGAAAAGGGAAGGGAAAAGGATCCAACAAAATCTCACCAAGGGGGTTGGGGGCCCAGATTTTTAAAAATATATTAAACAAGACAAATGTTTCTAGGATTGTACAGAAAAAAGGTTCACGTAACCATAATATAAATCGTACTGTCACAAGTTTTCTAAAAATTATGGATTTCTAAAAGCAACAAAAAGAAATAAGTAGTACATATCGATCAGAGAATAGATTAGTCATCTCTTTTTAAACGTAAATGTGTACGGATGATGAGATGATGTACCTACGCAATTACGGTATACGCTAGAATAAATCTAAACATAGGAATAGAAACTACATGTACAAAGTCAGTCAGTCTTATGGGAGCGTCACCAGTTTATGGTCGGTTGTCCGCATAGAGAAATTTTGTATTTGACAAGTGATAATAGCACAGAGGACTGTTGTGTTTTTGAACCTTTTTAGTGATGAACCTACTTAGATTCACTCGTTTCGAGTTAAATTACTCTAACACAGAACAAACACTTAACCCCTCCTATGACCACCGTATAACAGTAAAAGGTATAAATAATACAAACAATTAGGTACTGTGCCCAGTTCACGTGCTATAAAATTTTTAATAAACGTTTGAACAGAAGAACATTAACATTAATGAACTTCAATTAATCTTTCAATTTCAATTTCATAAGCGATTGACATTCAGCTACATAATATTCGTAATTAAATTTCACGTTTGTAACATGCATCACCTATTCCAAATGAGCTCAATTGATTACTCAAAAAGAAATGCGTTGAAATGAAACATTTTATTGCTTACTAGTGTTTACATTTTTTAAAGATTCTTTAAAAAGACCATTGAAATATGCAACAGTGTCAAACAATCAATTCACAAGAACCATTAAAATGTTAGAATTATCATTATTATATACAATAAGGACTCAAATGTATGTACCAATTTTTTAGAAACAAACAAGCTGTTCATCATCATCATAAGGTCGTCACACCTAAGACTGGTTAGACACGCACCTCTACTACTTCCTATCCTGAGCTAATCTAAATTTTCTTAAAACTAGAACATCCCACATCCTTAACTATTTGCGAACAGTAATCGAATTTAAGTCTATCTCTACTCCTCCTAACTCCTATTTCTGCCTCTAATATGTCTTTGACTAAACCTTCATGCCTGATAAGATGTCCTACCAATTTATCTCGCCTATTTTTTATTAACTTCCATAGAATCCTCTGTTCTCCTATTATTTCTAATTCCTCTACATTTCTAACCTTCTCTATCCACGGTATCCTCATCATTCGCTGGTAACACAACATTTTTCGCGAGCATAGAAGTGACTTCTTTTTATTGAACGCGACTCGATCGATCCTGTGCTATCCTCTGCTTTGTATCACTACTACTCCTTCTATCCTGACTTATCTGACTTCCTAGATACCTAAAATCACCCACTTTTTCTTATATTTCGTCTCCTACCTTTATATTCGCTCTTTCCCTAGATTTTCTTTCCTTGCATACCAGTATTTTTGTTTCACTTTTATTTATTTATAAACATTTTGTTATTGTGCGGATTGTTTTTTTTTTTTTTGAGTTGTAAATACGTTGTATTGAAATTGGTGCTTGTTGAATTATTTTTATTAAATATGTATATTATTGTTAAATTCCATCATTGTGTTGTCCTCTACCAGTAGGTATTACTGTACATACGTATACTCCATAGGTAATGTCAGCGAACACAAGCTGCTGAAAACTATTTTAAAACTTGTTTGAACAATATCAGTAGAGGACATTTTACGATATTTCTAAATCACAAACACATTATACATGACATACGTTACTTACGTAATAACGACCCTGGCAATCATCGGAGGGCATAAAATGATCGCTTACACACATACATACATTCAAACATGAACATACATATATATACATATGTCAGTAACGGATAATTAAACTTCTTACGCGACTGCACCGGGCCCTAATGAGCACTTTATGATAAATGAAATACGACTGGTATTTAATTGCAGTATAAGCAGTGGCGCTAATTTATACGCTGTCCGAAATCGAGAATGGACAAAACCGCCAGTTATTTTTGCTTGTGACACAATACAATACCTTAATATGTATTATTACGAATGATGCAAAATAGTACCTAACCACCCTAATCGTCAACATTAATAGAATTTTGATAATACGAGGGCGGTTCAATAAGTACCCGTTTTTGAAGACAGAGGACGTTCCTGAGGGAAGTTGGTGTTAACATCTTGTGCTGCTATCTATCAAATGACACAAAAACAAATTTCAGACTTATTGATTGGTTAGTTTGGATTTGGCAGCGATTCGAGTGAGACGTGTTCCGTGATTTTCGCTAAGATGGAAAAAGAGCAGTATCGTTCGGTAATTCGCTTTTTGGTTTTGGATGGAAAAAAAATGCGAGGAGATAAAAGCAAAGTTGGATGCTGTTTATGGAGACACTTCGCCATGTATGACCACAGTTAGATATTGGTTCAACGAATTTAAACGTGGACGAACATCCGTTTTTGATGAGGAGCGACCAGGACGTCCGGCAGACGTGGTTACCGAGGAAATCATTGAAAAAGTCCACGACATAATTCTCGCTGATCGACGAACGAAAGTGCGCGAAGTAGCAAAGGCCGTAGGTGTATCGACCAGAACGGCAATTAATATTTTACATAATAAGTTAGCGATGAAAAAATTGTCGGACCGATGGGTACCGCGATTGCTCACAGTGGACAACAAGCGGATGGAGCTGTTAACTTTCGAAACAGTGTTTGGAGCAATTTGAGCGAGATCCGAAGGACTTTTTGAGTTGTCACCGTTGAAGAAGCCTGGATTCGTCATTACACACCAGAAACCAAGCTACAATCAAAACAATAGATTTCTACCTGCGAATCTGCTCCAAAGAAAGCGAAGACAATTCCATCGACCGGAAAGGTCATGGCGACGATTTTTTGGGGTGTCATCCTCATGGATTTATTTTAGAAAAAGGAAAAACGATCACTGGACAATACTACAGCGAGTTATTGGGCCGTTTCGACAAAAAATTGAAGGAGACACGGCCGCATTTGGCGAAAAAGAAGGTGCTTTTTCACCACGATAACGCACCCGCACATTCATCCGGAGTTGTCGCCGCCATACTGCATGAATTACTGCCTCACTCCCTGTGCTCACCCGATCTCTCTCCCTGCGACTTCTTCTTGTTTCCTGACATAAGGAAATAGCTCGCGGGAAAAAAAATTAACTCAAGCGGGAAAGTCATCACCGAGACAGGGGCGTATTTTGGAGATAAATTTAATTTTTGGAGGGGTTAAAAAAATGGCAGGAACGTTGGGAGAAGTGTATCTTTCTAAAAGGGGACTATGTTGAAAAATAAAAAAAAAATTGAAGAAATGGTGTCTTCATTTCTAACACGGGTACTTATTAAACCGCCATCGTATGTTAGTTAGGGTTCCGTATCTCAAAAACAAAAAAACGAGAAACTCGTATAGGATCACTTCGTTGTCCATTTGTCCGTTTCTGTTTGAAGTTGATAATATCAAATACTCAGATCTCCCTTCGGTAAGAAGCAACGTCTTATAGCAAAAGTAAAAAAAAGAGTCCGAAAATCATAAAAAACGACCACGCTAGATCCTTACGGAAAACGAATCTGTCAAACTCATTCAAACTCTGAATTGTGGTAGTTCTGGACGCGTAGATCAAAAGTTTCATTGGGCATTAACTCATAAAAGCTCATCTTTATGAGATATCGTCCCTTAAAGATGCTCTAACCTAACATAACATAACGTTGGAGTTATCACTCTTCAAATGATCAAGTACCTATGTTTCTGCATTAAAAAAACGCACGAAGATAATACATTACCTTTTTCATTACTACTAAAAGCTACAGAGTGGACGCCATTGAATCATTCCATTTCATTTTTTATATTAAATTATTTTCCACTTAGTGTAACACTTATTATGAAGTTTAAAATTGCTCATTCAAGACTTGGAAAACGTTCACATTCTTTGGCACTAACTCTACGTTTAGGTATCTTATTTACGATGTGCAATTGTTACAGAAAATCCAGTGCCTCACAACTTTAGAGACTGACACACCCACCTCTTCTTTGGTTTAATTTTAGGTTCCTATGCTGTACCATTTGCCCTTGTATTAATAAGAATACTTTAACTGTATAATGGCTGTGTTTACAGACGCACATGCTTCATCCTATCTCGTAAACTAATTTATATTTGGATAAAACGTAATGGTTAAAGTATTTTAATTGAGTTACGGCAGCATATCACTATCTACTAATATTTACTGCTAATTAAAATAGATTCTATGATAGGACACCTTCTGAGACAAGAAGGGCTAGTCAGAGACGTATAAAAATTAAAATTGTTTCAAAAATATGTTTCTATTACCATAAACCATACAAAACCGCAGACAAAATCTGGTAGCCGTTTGGTCATGTAAGACTATTCCGAAACATTTTACTAAGTAACCTTGTAATCTAAAAAATGCTTGAGACAGAATTTTTACAAGCCGAGCTGACTTGTGGTGGTTATTTAGATAAAGAACTTAAATGCCTTGCGCCTCCACCATTAAAAAATGTGAACTGAATTCATATTTAACCATTTTTCACAAGATCTGAAATGTTTTTTCTTTCCAACAATCTGAGATATTAGAGGATTCAATGTTTTCTTCTTTCGTGTTGAACAATTTTTTACAAATAGTTCTAGAGACCTTATGATCTGCTATTTTTTCTGTTTCCAACAATCTTAGATATTACAGAATTAAATGTTTTTTTCATTCAAGTTGAATCAATTTTCATAAATAGTTCTGAAACCTGGTATCTTTTCAGTTTCGAACAATTTTAGATATCAGAAGATTCAATGTTTTCATTCATGTTGAACAATTTTATACAAATAGCTCTGAACATCTCAAAATCTGGGATGTTTTATGTTTCCAACAATCTTAAATATTAAAGGATTCAATGTTTTCATTCATGTTGAACCACTTTCTACAAATAATTCCGAAAACCTTATGATCTGGTGTCTTTTCCAGCAATCTTAGATATTAGAAGATTCAATGTTTTCAATCATGTTGAACCATTTTTCACAAATAGCTTTGAAAATCTCACGATCTGGGATGTTCACTGTTTTCGACAATCTTAAATACTAATTGTTTAAAACTATAACTTTGTATGTCCGTTTGTTTTATAAAACAAGAATAGTTAACATTGAAATTAAAAGCAATAAAAGGAATGTATATTATTTTCTGATTGGCTGTATTGAAAGAATTATCGATACTGTATGTATAAAAGGATAACTAACTGAATGATATAACAAGTGCTATACACCGCCGATACAGACGTAGTTGAAAAAATATTTTGCACAAATTAACCAAATTATGCATCATGAGGTCGTCAGTCTTAGGACTGATTGGAAACGCACATCCACTCTTTCCTATCCTGACCTAATCTAAGGCTACCTCTACCCCTCCTAACTTCCGTTTCTGCCTCTAATATGCCTCTGACTAGACCTTCATGCCTGAGAAAGTGTCCTACCAACCTATCTCGCCTATTTCTTATTGACTTTCATAGAGTCCTCTGTTTGTTCTCCTATTTTTTCTAATACCTATTCATTTCTAACCTTCTCCATCCACGGTATCCTCTTCATTCGTCTATAACTCCACATTTCGAACAATGCACATAAAAACAAAAAATTACGATAAAGAAATAATCTGTCTATTTTCGATGTTGGGATTACTTTTTGCCTTATGACTTGGTTTAAAAGAATCGATGCCAAAATACGTTGTATCGAAAGGAAAGTAGATATCGACTAACTATGTGTATTAGTACAAACTTATATAGTTTTATTCCTATCCGTACATGGTGTCCCACCAAAGGAAAACATGTCTAAGGTATCAAGGTCAATATTCAAGCGAAAGTTATTTCAGAAATATTTATTTTACGCAGGTGGCTTTTGATGTTTGCCTTCTATAAAATACAAAAATAGTGGATGATTCACCAGGTCTTAATCGCGGTAATAATTTAAGCGGGAATTAAAAGATTTTTAATTAAATTTAGACGCAGCAAGAGCAGGCAGTAAATACAATTTTTAATGTGAAAATTGAAGCTGAGACAAGGGAGGAAAAAAAAGAGTTTATCTAACAAACCAAAGCAACAAATTTAGCAACATTTATCAATAGTGTTTCATCCGAATTTACATAATGGCTATGCTTGAATATTTTTCGAATAAATTAATCGAATGACAAGCGAAAACGCTGCATTCCATTAAATTTATTGCAGCTATTCGAACGTTCTAATTACGCATTATTTGATTAACCGCATCGCCATAAAAATTAATGACGAACTATTCAATTCAATACACATCAATAAAGTCGGCAATTTTCATCGAAAAACCATTGCAAATGTACACGTTGCATTGTACAACATGGAATCTTATTTAGTTATACCGGTTATAACATCAAAACCTACTGTACCCAGAAGTGAGTTACTTATACACGAAAAGAGTCAATTATACAACTATAACAGTAATTCATGATAAAAAACAATAATCACAGCTAGCTATATTCCTTTTGGTACGTAAAAGTGTATTACAAAGAGGGTAATAAAACTACCAACAATTTTTGAAAATCAATTGACATTAAAAAAAAAAATAAAATTATGCGTTTCAGAATAATAGAATTAGCGAGGTATTATTAGTGAAATAGCATTCGTTATTTTCGAATCATATACAAACTCTTTTGTTTCAAGAAAGAAATTGGAAACTGTAAAAAATTTATGATTTTCCTTAATATAATAATACTTTTTAATACCGAAAGCAAATTAAAATCGCTGGAGTAATCTATGCGGCGCTACTCCACCGATCGAAATCGGTCTCGTACTGCGCATGACGTCACTCCGAGACGAGATACAGAGCGAAGTTGCTGAAAGTGTGATTTTATTGAGTGCGGGCGGCGGTAATGACGTTGATGGCACCCGAACCATTTAGAAATATGAGAGAACCTCCAGATTTCTTATAATGTTATAATTTAAATGTATAATAAACGTTTGCACTATACTAAAATTTTAAGTGACTTGTATTCTGAATGCTGTTTATGTTTTAAGTTAGCAATTGACAATCTGCATCATTCCTTAAAGGGTAGTCCCTAAAGTAAAAGAAAATAAAAATAGGTTTGTAACTGTTATTACTGTCTATAAAATAGGTAGGTATAAGTATCATTTCTGTTGTCAACCAAGACACTTTAGATTTCGTAAAAAGGATCTTATATAAAAAAAATATTTTTTTACATTATACTTTTACAAGATCACTCATGTATCCATCCGTAGGTCTGATACAACCTTTTCTAATATTTCTAACAGCTCAATATACTTATGGGATATTGTTTGATCTACTTATTCAATTGAGGGGCTCATACGGCAATTTTTGGGATTTTACCTATTAACATATTATTTTTATTAGAATTAGTGTTTATTTTTGTTATCGAGTTTACCAGAGAATCTAAAGAATTTAGCCTCAGCCGGCAAAAAACAGTGATAAAGTCAACAGCCCAAAAAAATAATTGTGACCGTAAAGGAAGGGGGATATAAGCCCTCAAGTCATACGTCATATCCGTTATCAGTACTATACTTCGTTTAGTTTCTCTAGTTTTGTGACCTTTAGTTTGACCGGCGCAAAGTAGAAAAGAACAACACTAGGCCAGAAAAGAAAGGAGACAACTCTCGGCCAAACTCTTAACCGGTGAGGAGCGTATAATCCGTACAGTACGACACGGAAAAATTGACCATTTTATCCACTAAAATTGCATTGCTCAAATGTGCTGTTATTGGTACCAATTACTACTTAAAATATCAACGAAATGTTTATTTATATTTGAAGACGTATTAAAGGCTTTAACGCTTCTTTCTGACTCGCACTACTATTCATGATTGAACAAAACTTTTGGCAAATACTATATGAAAAAGTATGTTTAATGAACAAGAGTCGAGAGTATAACGAACTTTTTTCTCCCTACCTACGATTTTGCCAGCGCATATCCAAGACATTGGAAGGGACACATCGCTAGAGAAAGTAAATGAAGTATAACAATATTCCATGGATTTGAAGTACAAGTAATAGAGTCTCACTATTGTTGTTTATGCCTTTCCCCTACTGTATGTCAGTTGTAATATGAAGTAGATACAACGAAAAACAGAATAGGTTCCGTGTGTCGTTGAATAACATATTGGCCCACGCGCAAATTCTTAAACACCTTACTTTACATTCACACACCACATCTGTTTAATACATTACAATTTTTTAATGTAACTTATTATGTGAAAATTTGATCAATAAAGTCGCTTTCGCTTTTCATTTTAATTTATTTAAGTGGAGCCAGTCGGATTAGAACAACTCTGTTTTCAATTAAGACTAAATGAATTACTTTTGAAACGATCCGATAAAATCTAACAGACGCAACCGGGCAATTCGACCATTCGGCAGAAGCAGATTTAAATGCATGGCACGCACGGTGATGTGGCTGTCTGGCATTTTACGTAAAATATATTTCAGAAACACAATGCCGGGGTGTCGTTTGAATGTTAATAAGAGATCAAATGTTAAACAACCAATTTTGTAAATAAACAAAATTCCGCAAAACAATTCACATTTTTGGGCTTTCCACTGCCACCACCTAGGATCTCCCTGCGTTCCAAGTAGCTTGAGCAATAATTATGAAGATATAAATTCACTGGTGTCGCACATGATAATCACCTGAACGTCAACATTCATAGTAATACCTGATTTAAAAAAAAAAAAACTGCTATACTGACAACACGTAGAACCCGGGCCTTCGAGGTGCCATCCGAGCATTCATACCACTGAGCCAATGCCGCTTTTTTCTTTTTCTTTTGGGTGTTTCATTCCCGCCAGCGTCCTTTCAGGAATTGTGGGAATGGGTGGGTGGCAGTTCGGGTAAGAAAGACGAGGCGGACGAAATGAAGACAGAAGAGAATGAAAGATTATCTGCGGAATATTACTGCCCCACTATTTACCTAAGTGATCCAAGGAAACCACAGAAAAAATTGGACCAAGGCAAACGGACCCGGAATCGAATCGAATCGAGTCCTCTCGAATACTAAGCAATAGTCTAAACCTCTAGCATTCATGCCACTGAGCCAATGTCGCAAAAAAAAAAAACTTTTGGGTGTTTCATTCCCACCAGTCAGTAATGCTGGTGGGCGGGCAGTCCCTCCGGACTACGCCGAAAGGTAGGGCGGAAGGCCCTCTTCAGCCTGCTTTCAGGAATCGTGAGAATG
The DNA here is from genome assembly GCF_000699045.2 of Agrilus planipennis. Classification (NCBI taxonomy): domain Eukaryota; kingdom Metazoa; phylum Arthropoda; class Insecta; order Coleoptera; family Buprestidae; genus Agrilus; species Agrilus planipennis. The sequence goes on from NW_020438946.1 coordinate 2,184,016, forward strand.
GGTGGGTGGTGGTTCGGGTGAGAAAGTTGAGACCAACGAAATGAAGACAGAAGAGAGTGAAAGATTATCTGTGGAATATTACTGCCCCAGCATTTGCCTAAATGATCCAAGGAAACCACAGAAAAACTTGGACCAAGGCAAACTGACCCGTAATCGAACCAGCGTCCTCCCGAATACTAAAGCAATGGTCTAAACCTCTAGCATTCATACCACCGAGCCAATGTCGCTTCTTACAAGCATTTATATACAATCATTTCGCAGACATAATGTGACGTCACAAACGTTTTCCCGCCACTTTTATCAAACTATTGCTTAAAAATAAACACCGAAAAATACGTACTGTGTACTATAGATTGGTTAGATTGGTTAGACTTTTGTGTCTTTTAGGACAATAACAACGGCCGGCTCAGTTACATTGGGTTTTTCTTGCCACAGTTGTTTTCAAAATGGCGTTCACATTTGAAAAGCACATTTATATGTAAAGGTGTATGTTTCAGACCGCACCAAGCGAGAATTATAAATCAGACAATGATTTGGCATTTGATTAAGTTTTATTCAAGTCTCTAGAGGTCTAGAGATGGGTAGCATCCGCTTGTCTTACCACCACCTTTGTATTTACCGAGTACATTCCGCCAATGCTCGTTAAAATCGTTTTCATTGATCGGGAAGATACAGCGATTGTCGGTGACGAAAAAATTGTATACAAAATAAGTTAACGTACGTATAAACTTGTAGTTTGTGTAGATAGATTTTTCTATCCTATTATATTGTATGTACTAGGGTCAATTGAAAAGTCCCTGGCCTGACACATAGATGGCGGCACCAGAACTAAATCCATATGATTTTCAGTTAGTCCTAACCTTCAAAAGACGCGTCTATAAATTTGACGGCTGTCGGATCATTAGTTTGTGAATTATAGCATTTTTAGTGAAGCAACTTTTATTATTGTGAAAAAAATGGATAAAAAGAAATTTCGCGTGTTGATAAAATATTGCTTTTTGAAGGGTAAATATACAGTTGAAGCAAAAACTTGGCTTGATAACGAATTTCCGGACACTGCCCCAGGAAAATCAACCATCAAGGATTGGTAGGTATGCTAAGTTTAGACGTGGTGAAATGAGCACCGAAGACGGTGAACGCAGTGGACGCCCAAAAGAGGCTGTTACGGACGAAAACATTAAAAAAATCCACAAAATGATTTTGAATGACCGTAAATTGAAATTGAATGAAATAGCAGACAAAGTGGGTGTCGCGCGAGCTCACTTTTGACCAAAAACAACGACGAGTTGATGATTCAGAGCAGTGTTTGAAGATGATCACGCGTAATAAACCCGAGTTTTTGCGTCGATATGTGACAATGGATGAAACATGGCTCCATCATTTCACTCCGAAGTCCAATCGACAGTCATCGGAGTGGACTGCACACGATGAACCCGCTCCAAAGCGTGCAAAAACGCAACAGTCGGCTGGCAAGGTTATGGCGTCTGTATTTTGGGATGCGCGTGGAATAATTTTCATTGACTACCTTGAAAAAGGAAGGACCATCAACAGCGACTATTACATAGCGTTATTGGACCGTTTGAAGGACGAAATCGCCGAGAAACGACCGCATTTGCAGAAAAGGAAAGTCCTGCTTCACCAAGACAATGCACCGTCTCACAAGTCAGTGAAAACGATGGCAAAAATTCATGAATTGGGCTTCGAATTGCTTCCGCATCCACTGCATTCTCCAGATCTGGCCCCCAGCGACTACTTCCTGTTCTCAGATCTCAAAAGAATGCTCGTTGGGAAAAAATTTTCGTCGAATGAAGAGGTGATCGCCGAAACTGAGGCCTATTTTGAAGCAAAGGACAAATCGTACTACAAAAATGGTATCGAAAAGTTGGAGGATCGCTATAATCAGTGTATTACCCTTGAAGGGAATTATGTTGAATAAAAAAAACGAATTTTGCAAAAAAAATGTGTTTTACTATTTTAGGCCGGGGACTTTTCAATTGACCTGTTATAATGCGATACATTTTTTCTCATATGGCCTATTCATCATCAGAATTAATCCTAGTAAGTGTGCCATAAAGAAAGCAAGAAGAAAAATGAGGGTACGGGTAGATATATACTTTTATAAAGCGAAAACTTTCTTAAACCATTTAGACATTTCCCTTCCTTTTTATAGGAAGACGTAAAAAATAATGTAACGGTGCAAACTAACTTTTACAAAAACTTCACCCACTTGTTGTCAGAACCAAATTATATTTTATGTTTGCAAATTTAGTTTTATAATATATTACGAGGACAGCGGGCGTGAACTTTGAACTTTGCAACATGAAACTGTTTTGTTAAAATGTAAATTTAAAACGCTATTTCTTCGGACGAAAAGCAACAGGGCAAAATAATTGATTCGAAAACTCTAGAAACATTATCGCGTTTAATATACAATGTACGTATGGTCAGAAAATCGCGATTTAGATCTTGTTGAATCTCATCAGCACGCCAGAGGCAGTCTTGTTAAATTACCGACCGAAATTGACGAAGCTTCTAAAGAGCGGGTTTTATAGGTACAAACTCCATGTACCAACAGTGTAAATTTTTGGAAAAGAACTTGATAAATGTTCTTTTTAATATTATTTTAATGCTAATTGCTAGCCTCATTAATAGCAAATACCCGGTAGATGGCGATACAAATACGTAATGTGTTAGCGCAGGTTTGTTTGTGTGTTTATTCATCATTCCGATAGCTATGACCAAAAACGTCAAAAGCAGCAAAATATGTGTGAAATACCTTAAAGGTATTCGGTTTGGCTTTTAAAGGATTAGGATTTTATAAAATTTTATCTTATTTCATTAAGTGGTTTAAAACATAATAGCAAATGAAGGTAACTGAAATCGGTGCAGCTGAGATAGGTGATGATACAATTTTTCTGGAATTACCTAAATAAACACTTAAATCTAAAAATTCCACAAAACGGTTAGAAACCTAAGACGAGTTTCGACACCTAAGGTGTCACCCTCAGTTAGACTCAGTCGCCTTTGGTATTAAAACCCGTCTAAAGTTTCTAGACGTTTTATGGTATTTTGGGTTTTAAGTGTTTATTTAGTGACTGTTCCTTAGCACTAAATTATACTTTACGGAATTAGCTGACAATTAAAATGTATTGGCCTATTTCCGGTGTATTGTTTAATTAAAAATTTTAATTAAAAATAGATAACTTTGACGTATTCTGGATCGAACTAAAAATTTGCAAAAAATGGTCGTATTCAGCATTGTACTGTAGACTATTGTGCATTCCGTTCAAACTTGAACGGGCCCAACTACTAAAATAATAAACAAATATTAGGACGAAAGCAAACACAACATTTAAGTCGCAAAACACAATTAGTAATATCACTGCAAAATGATCATTTCACCACATTGTGAGGCTTCTTCGACTGAAAGAAATAATGATAGTACCTAATTAAGTAATTAATGAAAGTGTTATGTAATTTAGATGTTCTGTTTGTTCTCGTCGCTATTATTGTGGGTATATCATTAAAATCGGGGCTTCAGATATTAGTAAAACTCTACAAAAATTTTTTACCCAGTGGGCTTTTATAGATATTTGAAGGTAAGGGAAGCGCTTCTTTTGTACAAATATACCTATATACATCTATAATAAATATCAATGACACCACCAAATTAGATATTGGAACCCTATCAATCAAAGTAATGGTATTTGAAAAAGAAACTAAAATAACCTGACCTAAACCTATCCTTACAAGAATTAAAACGGCTTTTTTTTTTTATTTTTAAATCCTTATAATTTTACTGGTTATCATGAGGGTACAGTTTTTCATTTAGGCATAAACATGACACAAATTGATTATAAATAAATCTTTATTTGAAGTAAATTAAACATATAATTTTACCTGATGACCTACTACTTTTATTTCCAGTGTAACTTCTGACATCCTTACTGATATCAACTCATATTTGTTATAGAAAATATAATACACACACACATATTTATGATATCAGTAAGGATTGCACAGTAATTACACGGAAAATAGAAGTAGAAGGTCATCAGGCGAAATTATATGTTTGATTTAGTTCAAATAATCAATTATTTATAATCAATTTTTCTTATATTTATGTTTAAATAAAATCTGTACATCATTGCCAGTAAAATTGTAGGCCGTTTTAATTCTTGCAGGGTTAGGTTTAGGTAAGGTACTCTAGTTTCTTTTAAATAACACCATTATTTTTATTGGTAGAATTCCAATAGTACTTTTAAGGCGGTGGTATTATTGGTATTTTTTATAAATATATATAGGTATGCGTATATAGTGACATACGCATAATACAGAAATACCTTCAAATATCATTAAATAAAATTAGCATAATGTTTATCTAATAAACTAAATGATTTTAATTTAAATATTTCACAAATACATAAATATTAAGATTGAACACAATTACCTATAGCAAAGAATATTTTTAGTTTAAGAAATACAATTCAGCTAGTCTAAAAGTGAAATTTTTTGAAAGAAATAGTTACTAACTGAAACTTAAATGCCTATTTAAAACGACCTATTTGCTTTATCTCCTTCATGTCCTAAACGACTTCCCCATACATTCCATACGATTAGTTCTGTTCGAAATCTATCTTAAGAATTATTTGTTAGGTAGATACCTTCTCAAAAGCGCTATCGATAAAGCAACGTGTCCACCGTTATTTCAAGATAGTGATGAGAAATCCTTGTCCAGGATTCCTTCTTCTATCAGTAATTACACAGAGCAATCCGGCTAATATCAATCCAGGTTCTTCTTCTAACTTTCCAAACGAATAACAAACGAACCTCACCGGAAACGACACGTGAAAAACGTAATAATGCTACAATACTAAAAATTTCCGTCAAGATTGGATCAAACAACGCCGCCTGCGACAACCAAGACGAGACGTTTGCGATATAAACAAAACAATAACGCTAGTACCAGGTCACCTACTGAACTGAGTGTGTTCTGGTGGCGAGGACCGAGGTGGTGGTGTGGGTCGCTCTGGGAAAAAGACGCGCAGCGCTCGACACGGCGACGCTGCGAACCGATCGGATGGAAAACCCAGCGCGGACGAAGACAGAGTAAGAGAACAAAGGTACCGAGTGAAAGAGGACGTAAAACTATCGGATCGGGAGAAACTCGGAGAGAAAATTATGGGGCGCACGCACGGTCTTGGGCAGCCATCGCATTTCTCCTGTTTATATGTTCGCCGGGAAACGCAGGATAATCCGGCGTATTGTCCTTACAATGCGAAATGACGAACATCAATAAGGACATTCAAGAGAGAATGGAGAGCCAACTGATTATGATTTTTATTTGAGCCACTCGAGCGTGGACTTCCTTTAACCGAGGATCTTACAGGATGCATTACTCCCTCGAATACAACACTTAACGTCTCTAACGTCTAAGAAGACAAAATTGTTACAATAAACATATGTATAAGTACCTAACAAAATAAAACTAACACATGTAATTCCAAAATACTCAAGAAACCCTGGATAACAAACGAGGTTGTAGGATTAACAAAAGAAAGGCGGAAATACAAAAACAGGACAGACGAAGGACAAAAAAGATATAAGGCTACAAAGTGGGAAATAATTGAGAAGCGTAGAGCAGCTAAAGAACAGTGAATTGATTTGAGGTGTAAAGAAGTAGAAGAAAACATTGAAGGTGAAACGGATAAGGCTTATAATATACCTAATTAAAAATAATTTTAGAGAAGTAGGGTACAACAGTAATAATATAAGATACGAAGTAGGGGTCACTTTGATAGAAAAATGAGTAACAGGCAGAAAGAATACCTAGAGAACCTATACGTATGCCATGAGTTAGGAGATATATTGGAAAAGGAAGATAGTCTGGAGATAGATGAACTAGGTTATCCCATAATGAGAGAAGATTTCGATGTAGCATTAAAAAGCTTAAAGAATAATAAAGCGCCAAGTATAGATGGGATACAAGCGGAAATTTTAAAACATGCAGGACAAGAGGTTAGACATCGTACGTTTAAGCTAGTTAGTCACATTTACGAGACGGGAAAAGTCCCAGAGGATTATAAACGGAACGTAGTAGTAACATTACCTAAAAAGAGGGGCGCGGATAGGTGCGAGACATATAAAACAATTAGCTTAACTTCCCATGCGTCAAAAATCTTAACTAGAATTGTACAGAGAAGGGTAGAAAAAGGACGGGAGACCTATTAGGGGAAGATCAACTTGGGTTTAGAAGTAGAGGAATGCCGGAGGTCATTCTAGCTTTACGGGTAATAATAGAAAAAGATAGAAAAAGGAAAGAGCGTGTACACAGGATTTGTAGATACAGAAAAAGCTTTTGACAATGTTAAATGGGAGATGATGTTAAATACACTTAAAAATGTAGGGATGAATTACAGAGATAGAAGAGTGATACTTAGTTTGTATAAACAGTAACATAGTTATAGAGCTGCAGCAGCAACGTAGAGAAGTAAATATTAGGAAGGGAGTCAGACAAGGATGCAAACTGTCACCCCCACTTTTTAATTTATACATCGAAGACGCGATCAACATCATTAAAGACAGAACAACGTTAGGGATACATATAGAGGGGCAAAAGAACATTACGTATGCTTAGATTTGCAGATGATATAGCAATATTAACATCTAGCAAGAAGGAGTTGGAGACAGGATTAAATGAAATGGAAGCGGTACTGACAAAACAGTATTGTATGAATATAATTAAAAGTACAACAAAATAAGTCTCGGGACTTATGATTATATACCATTCTCGTTGCCCTTAGATTTACGAACTTATTAAAAGAAAATTGCGGAGAATGAAAATTTCATTGCACTGGGACCTCCGTAGGGTTAATCCGATACTGGCTTTAAGCTTTATATATTCAAACGTTTTGCAAATATTGAACGCATAAATGAAGCTAAGAGAACTTTTATACAGTGGAGAAATAACGAGGGATGGCGAATGCGACAAGAATAGCCTCCTTGAACACAACTCTATATTGTTATTTTGACCTTCAAAAATATTGAAGGATGAAACTATAACTATACTGTAGATCAGAGATTCTCAAAGCGATCTATATCTACCAATAGATCCCGGTTCCTCATCAGTGAAAACAGGAATGGGTCGTGATCCAAATTTTGGCTTTCCTTGGGTCTACAGATGTAGCACTCATGTACTTACATAATATTTTCTTATAATAGACATGTAAATTACATATGAAGTAAAAATTGTTTGAGACATACATGCTTCTGAAGTATGAATATATTAACAGATGATGACAACGGAACCGCTGTCAAAAACACATTTGAAATTGATGAATTTGTAACGATTAAATATTGAAAAGGAGAGGGTACTAAAACAGACAAAATTGTGGTTAGCGGCATAAATACGGTGGAGCTGATCTGCTCCGAGTAGAAGATACAATCCGTTTCGAATTGGAGTTTTTTTAATTGTTACCGCTTCAATACATTTTGCTTGGCATAGGAATAAAACGGCAGTTTGAGACTAAAGCTAGTTACGCTAGTATTGGGTGGCATTTTCAGAGTCCGACCTGACCGTCACTAGTGCTAGTTACGCTAGTATAGGACGGTGTTTCAGCGTTTGCCCTGACCGCCACTAAAGCTAGTTATGCTACTATAAGACGACAATTTCAGCATCTGCTGTAAACTCCACTAAAGCAAGTCATAGGGTAACATTTTCAAAGTGCACCCTGACCGCCACTAAAGTTAGTTAGGCTAGTATAGGGCGACAATTTCACCGTTTTCCCTGACCGACACAAAAGCTAGTTATGCTACTATAGGGCGACAATTTCAGCGTCTGCTTTAAACTCCACTAAAGCTAGTTAAGTCATAGGGTGGCATTTTCAGAGTCCGACCTGACCGCCACTAGTGCTAGTTACGCTACTATAGGGCGGCAATTTCAGAGTCTGACCTGACTATCACTTAAGCTAATTACGCTATTATAGGGCGGCAATTTCAGCGTTTGCTCTGACCGCCACTAAAGCTATTTACACCACCATAGGGCGGCAACTTAAGAGTCCGACCTGACAGCCACTAATGCTAGCTACGCTATTATAGGGCGGCAATTTCAGCGTTTGCTCTGACCGCCACTAAAGCTATTTACACCACCATAGGGCGGCAACTTAAAGAGTCCGACCTGACCGGCACTAATGCTAGCTACGCTATTATAGGGCGGCAATTTCAGCGTTTGCTCTGACCGCCACTAAAGCTATTTACACCACCATAGGGCGGCAACTTAAGAGTCCGACCTGACCGCCACTAATGCTAGCTACGCTATTATAGGGCGGCAATTTCAGCGTTTGCTCTGACCGCCACTAAAGCTATTTACATCATAATAGGGCGGCAACTTAAGAATCCGATCTGACCGCTACTAATGCTACTTACGCAACTCTATGGCAGCAATTTCAGCGTTTGTCCTGACCGCACTAAAGCTAGTTACGCTACTGTAGGGCAGCAATTTCAGCGTCTGCCCTGACTGCCATTAAAGCTAGTTACACCACTATAGGGCGGCAATTTCATAGTTCGAAATGACCGTGATTAATGCTGGTTACGCCTCTATACGGCGGCAATTTCACCGTTTTTCCTGACCGATACAAAAGCTAGTTATGCTACTACAGGGCGACCTGACCGCCACTAATGCTAGTATAGGGCGACAATTTCAGCGTTTGCCCTCACAGCCACTACGCTACTGCATGTATAGTTGACCATTTCAAATTTTCTAATAGTTAAGCAACCGCAATCCTCAGAGAGCGTTGTTTCAAATCGTTTCGACTTATTAATGACCTTTTCTTGCACTGACCATTCATCGGTTGGTTTTACCGCAGGCGTGAATTTAGCATTCACCGTAACATCTTCACTTTTCTTAATGCGGTCTATTTCATCATTTTGGTGAATAATAATTTGTGGTTTTTGTCTTCGAGTTTTAGTTTTAATTCTCTTTTGAGATCTCCAGGGGTACATGTATATTTGAGTTGGTAGTTAATTTTCGCATCTAAAATGGGGTGTAGTAACTGTCGTGGAGACCCTTTTTAAGGTAAGCGGAGATTTTACAAGTCAATTAATTCCAAATACAAAAAAGATGGGAGGTGCAAAATAAGTTGAGGTTTTTTTATCAATCTTAAGTTACTACAAAAAGTAATTACTTAAGCTTATTCTAAGTACGTTTTTTTGTTTCAACATTCTTTAAATAGTTCTTACTACGCATAATCCAAATTAAGGCTAGCACTAATTATGTATTGTTTATCAAACAATCCTACCACAAGCGAACACTTTTGTTTTGTATAATTTGCTTGACGTTTCAAAAGATGCATATATTGATGTATCTTTCAGAACTAAAAACTATTATTAGTAATGCAATGCAAGATACTTCAGCGCAACTGCAGAAGTTCTGCCCACTTTTACACATCCACTTCTACATCTGATTCTGGATTTTTATATCGGATACTTGTCAAAACATTATAGAAATGGCAACAATAAAGATAAAGGCACTTATTGGATCATTCGTAGAAATTACTAGAAACTTTCGTTTTTTGTTTCCACTTCCGCAAAAAATTACAATTATAACATTTGTTCTTCTGCATCAATTTGTTGCTAAATACAAATATGTAGTAGCGTAGCTTTTTGTAAACCTATTAAGCAATTGCAACAGTATTCATTGTTTGACACCTGAACACAAGTGTACAATTGTATTTACCGTTTGTAATTGAGTGTATGCGGAGGCGTTTTAACTTGTACCAGAAATGCAATCCTAAACGTAGAAATCCACGACATTTCATTTTAAGCCAGACAGGCGGTATCTTTTTGTTTAAATGATCTATGGCGTCCGAGTCTCATTCCAAAAATAAATTTAAATTTCGCATATCTAGTTTTGGCTTGGCTAAAATAAACGGTCCCCAATCTGGTATTGTTTTGTCTTTAATGTACTACTTTAAAAGCTCTAAAGAAGGCAAAGTGTAAAAGGATGTAAATGCCTTTTAGAGCAGACATCTACGGAAATTCTACCCTAGTAATATACCAACATAATATTATTAAGGTAAAAACTCACGCCTATGCTAATGTTAAACTAACTTTAATGCAGTGTAAAACTTACTTACATTTATTCCTTACGGGAATTTGCTTAATATTTAATTATGTATTTTAATTCTTTATACTTATCAACTTATATTACCCATTATCATTAAAAATTTTTATATTGCTTAGATACTTTGCCTTCCGCAGCAAAAGCATTAGTCCAAAATTATCAAAAATTCATTCTGATACATCTTTTTATTTTTAAAAGAATGTCATACAGAAAATTTTCCTGATTTACATCCCAAGAAAGCCGAAAATGGAAAATAACGCACAAAAAGCTCAAGTGAAAATATTCACCATTCTCATTTCATATTCATTTGGCGTTTCCAGGTCCGGACCGCGGAATTAATCTGAAAATTCATTTTCAATTTTTTACCCACTCATTGAGATAGTTCATAGTAGGTAAAAATTGAAAACAAATTTTTACATTAATATTTGAAAATAAGATCCATCCCTCGCGCTTATAAAGTCTCATGAGATTTTGAACTAACTATACGCTCTTACTAAGGCTAACATCAAACTCCTGCAAATAATTATACGTAATACAGTTAGCCCTGAGTATAATTATACTACTTAGATTAAATTGGCTTCCGAACAATTTGTTTTGAGTTACTATGATTTGCGTGGTGAATAAACAGCACATAATTAAATAATATCCATTTTTCCATTTTCATTACCATCCTAATACATTCTATTTTCTGTGTAAAGTAAATAAAATATTGATTCAATAAAACTTTCGACTTGAAGAAAGATAATCATTGGGTTTATAAAAAAAAATATCCATAACGCATATCTATTGTGTCTTCTTTTTATTGGTATAGCTATGTTAAGTACAATAGATAATCATGATCATATCCAATTAATTACACGTCCAAATTACCTTTGTAGTCTTACCAACTAAGTTTGAACAAGAATTTTCCAGCAATATATACCTTACTGCTTAGTGTTTCTAGATAAAATAGCAAAAACATCTTAAACAAAAAAGAGACTTCGTCTACAAACTCACGATCTGATCAATGCACTACCATTCTGCACTGACCTATGACACTACACACTGACCTACTGTCAATGACTTTTACTGACTGCAACGTTAAAAGCACAAAGAACTGCCCTGGGCTGGTTGCAACAAAAACATACTCAACCACACTTAATCTAACAAATAACAAATAGTGCTTGAGAACAAAAATACAACACGGGGGCTGCCAATTAAAAGTTGATTGAATGCGGCGTGGCATTGTAGTATTTCCCTGCGGAATCCTATCAGAACCGGACTGGCTTTTACCTGTACTTTCAAATACGTTTTTCTCGAAAACGGTGAACTTTCGGACTACCAAACATTCACTTAATTTTATTGTTTTATACTGCCCTATCACCTCGTACTTGCTACTTAATTCAAAAACACCCTGTTTAGAGAAAACTTGAGTAATTTGAATTCTGAGATGACAAAGTATAATACATAACATTATAGAACAAACGAACGGTATTTTAAAACGTAGGTATTTCTTATTTTGTAAATTTAGCAAGCATTTATAAGATAGATCACTGTAGATTGGGATAACATAAATTTGATTCGGCTATGATTGAAGCTATGCCATTGTTGCTTGCATTTGGTAATTTCAAAATAAAAAATCGATTAAAAAACAATCCATATAGCTATAAATAGAAATCAATTTAAAAAAAGAAGTTTGCATATATTACAAAATTATGATTCGGTATGTAAAAATCACAGTTGTGAAATATCCAGTTCTTATGAACCACCTTGTATATATCCAAAATATATTCGCATCATTTCTTCCAGACATCTCTGCTTTTGCATTCAGTTCTAAAAGTCTGCCCTGTTCCCAAACGACAAATGCTACCAAAAGCGAACATTTCAAGCGTTTCATTTTATTCGTTGGACATCCAGTTTCGTTATCAGTAGTCATTCCACGTGTACAATAACGAGCGGGAAGGAAGCGCCACGACGCGCCGCGACGCAACCAAGGTACCGATATAACAGTACCTACTTACAGATAAATCGATATCAAGGCGGCCGGAGGCTCAAAAGCTGCGACAAAATCGAGGACGCCGAAGTTACTGGTGGCGATTTCTGTCGGTGGAAACACGTACTACTTACTTTTCATCTCTTCAAGAAGAGACGAAGGCTGACTTCGAGCTCTGACTTGTAAATAGATGACTTACGCGAAAAAACCACGTTTAATTAATGCGACGTCGCCTAATTAATAATAAGGAATGTTTACACGTTCTTTTTAAAGTAACTACTCCTATAGAAATTAATTTTACGCTTTAAATATAACGAGTATTTTTAAAAATAGCCTACTGCGTCCGAGAAAAATTACACTAAATGCACAACTTAATTTTCTATTAACGAATTAATTAGTATTTATAATTAAGTTTGCAATAGCATGCTTCCCAAAAGTCATAACAGTTACAAAAATATAGTTTCGGTTAAATGTTTAAATGTTTCATATTCATTATTTAATTATGTTAGTAAAAAAGTTCCGAAATGGGATTTTCTTCACATTGGGATTCTATAAAAAAAAATTAAAAAAGCAGTAAACATACTTTTTGATACAATTTTTTTCGTTCGATTATTTTTTTTGTAGTTTGGTGGGGTGAAACTTTTCAAATAGGAATGTAAATAAAGGTAAAACTAATGAAAAATACATAAAAATATTGAGAAAGTTATATAAAACATTATTTAAATATCTTTATCAATAGGATAGGTTACGTTAGGTTATCGGGTTTTGTTCGAGTTACCACCCTCTTTCGATCCCCCACCTCCACCCGCTTGAAAATATTTTTTTTTTTAATTTCATTTGATTTATAGTGTATGAAAATTGTCAAAATAATCAACTTTTAACCCCCATAACTTTTTATGGGGGTGAGACCGCAGCAAATTTTTTATGGGGTTTTACTCAGGTGACCACCCTCTTTCGATCGCCCCATTCCCCACCCCCATCTAACCCCGATAACTTTTTAAGGGGGTGAGAACGCCACGAACCTTTTATGGTACAGTAGTGAGGGAGACTTCCTCTTTCGATCCCACCCACCCCCACCCCTTTCGGGGGTGGGAGCCATTACATAGACATTTACCTAAAAATTATGCTAACATATCAGTTCGATAATAACCCTGACAAGAGAAACATAAAACAATTGATTTAGAATTTTTTTTTTTTAAATTTACAGAAAGAAACAATGAACAACGTAAAATTTTTATGACACTATTTGAACGAGTATATCTACATATATAATTATCTTTGACAATATTGAATGAATCAACTGATTGTGAGTGCTAATAGTAAAAAAGTTGTAGGATACAGCTGTCATTTGAACGAAACCTTCTTTCCTCTATTACTGAACACACTGTATGGTGAATCAAATTTAAACAAGTTTTGTTTGAATAATTTTCGACTTATGGTTTCGCCACAATGAACTTATTACGTACTTTTTGAGTCATTTCACACAAAAGAAAGCATTTCAATATCGCCCCAATTTTTTACATGGCCCCGTGTTTTAGGATTCTGAACAACTTTTTATAGAAAGACAACGTAGTCAAAGTCAAATGGAGATGGACTGGATACCCTGTATGTATCCGGGTCCGGATACATACAGGGTATCCAGTCCACTTCCTTTAAGATTCGAGAGGGTACCCGATAATGACGCAGTGCTGGGTAATTCATCCAGAGAAAAAAAGGAAAAACAAACACCAGCAAAAATAATTTAAATTAAAATTGTTGGGATAAGTCGTTTGTCATAGTTTCTATTATTTATTAATTACTAAATAAAATACTAAATTTTGTTCTTATGTTTATATTCTTTCGTGAAGAAAAATACGTCAGAACAGTTACAATTTCTGTTGCTTGTTAATACATCAGGTTTTGGTTAACGATAACTTTACCACCTTGCAGGCTTTTAGTGTTTATAAACTTTAAAAGCTCGTTTCAACAATTTCAAACTCAACCTTCTCGTTGAAAATCCGCCAACCAAGAATTAAAATTTTTATTGGTTTAGTGTTTTAACGACTCTTTGAACTGGGCTTAAAGTGGTTTGCAACGTTGGTGAGGGTGGTATTTAATGGAAAGATCCCCAGAACGAAGACATGAACCATTATTTAGTTCATACCGTGTACCCGCTTTTCCGATACTTAGTAAAATCACATTTCTTTGCCGGCATTTTTGCTTTTTATGTCGCATGAAAAGAAAAGTTTGAAGTAGGTAAAACGGACGAGGCTTACAATATAATTGAAAGAAATTTTAGAGAAATAGGGTGCAGTAGTAATAATATAAGAATCGAGGTAGGAGTCATTCTGATAGAAAATGAGGAAAAGGCAGACAGTTGGAAAGAATACTTATAGAACCTATACGCAGGCTATGAGTTAGGAGATATATTAAAGAAGGAAGATAGGATGGAGATAGATGAACTAGGTTATCCCATAATAAGAGAAGAGTTCGATGTAGCATTAAAAAACTTAAAGAATAATAAGGCACCAGGTATAGATGGGATGCACGCGGAAATTTTAAAACATGCAGGACAAGAGGTTAGAAATCGTATGTTTAAGTTAGTTAGTCACATTTACGAAACGGGGAAAGTCCCGGAGGATTATAAACGGAACGTAGTAGTAACCTTACCTAAAAAGAGAGGCGAAGATAGGTGGGAGACATTTAGACCAATTGTCTTAACTTCCCATGCGTCAAAAATCTTAACTTGAATTGTACAGAGAAGAATTGAAAAAAGGGCGGAAGAACTATTAGGAGAAGATCAACTTGGGTTTAGAAGAAATAGAGGAATGCAGGCGGCCATTCTAACTTTAAGGGTAACAATAAAAAAAAGATAGAAAAGGAAAGAGCGTTTACTAGGGTTTGTAGATATAGAAAAAGCTTTTGATAACGTTAAACGGGAGAACATGTTAAATATGCTTAAAAATGTAGGGATGAGTTACAGGGATAGAAGAGTGATAATTAGTTTGCAAGGGAAGAAAAAGTAAGGAAAGAGCGAATATAAAGATAGGAGACAAAAGATTAGAAAAAGTGGTTGATTTTAGGTATCAAGGAAGTCAGATAAGTCAGGACGGAAGGAGTAGTAGAGATATAAAGCAGAAAATAGCACAGGATCGAGTCGCCATTAATAAAAAGAAGTCACTTTTATGCTCACGAACGATTAATTTAGAAATTCGAAAAAGATTGTTAAAAGTGTATGTTTGGAGCGCGGTGCCGTACAGGTGCGAAACATGGATGATGGGCGCGGCGGAAATGAAAAGGTTAGAAGCGTTCGAAATGTTGTGTTACAAGGGAATGATGGGGATAGTATGGACAGAGAAGGTTAGAAATGAAGGGGTATTAGAGAGAATAGGAGAACAGAGGACTCTATGGAAGTCAATAAGAAACTTGCGAGATAAGTTGGTAGGACGCCTTCTCAGGCATGAAGTCAGAGACATATTAGAAGCAGAAACGGAAGTTAGGAGGGATAGATAGATTAGATTACTGTTCGCAAATAATTAAGGATGTGGGATGTTCTAGTTTTAAGGAAATGCGAAAATTAGCTCAGGATAGGAAGGAGTGGAGGTGCATATCCAACCAGTCTTAGGACTGATGACCTTATGATGATATGTAATGATAATCATGTCTATCTGAAAACATCACCTTTTTATCTGAAAACTGTTCTAATTTAATCGAACACCCAAGATCTTTTGAAAGCTTTGAATTACATTTATCGGAGTTAAGGTACTTTATTTTTTAGATGAAAAGGTGGCTGAAGTAATTCATCTTCACTCATAATAACTGTTTTTAATTTCTCCATTTGTGATATCTATTTACAAATGTTTTAGAAGCTACATTTCTATTATAGGTACTCCGCTTATTCGAAATGAGAAAACAGATAAACGTCCTAATTTGAATAAATTCTGTTAAAGAAAGAAATCGCAATTTAGTAGTCGAGGAATTAAAGCACTGAACCTTCCAATTTTGGGTAGCAAGTCGGATCGAGATGCGGTTTTCTGCATTCGATTCGTGAGACTTTTTACAAACTTTGTGAACATATGAGATCAATTCATCTTCAAAAATGCATCTTTGCGTAAGAAAAATGCAGTCTAATAAGTGCATTGCAAAATAAACTAATAAAAGTTTCCATTAAAGTGTTATCAATAAAAATGCAATAAAAAGACAAACGAAATAACAACGAAAACGAGTACTCAAGTCTTCCAGTTCATTTGAAAAAGTTTAAAAATACGAATTTAATCAAAATTGACTATGTTGAGCTTAAAGGAATTTAATAGTTTTCCTTTTCCTTTAATTACCGTATTTCGAAAACGACGAAAAAATGCCTGTCAAACGAAGAAGACAATCACCAAATTTATGAATTTTAGATTGTATACAACAGCATGCAAGCAGCGTCGCTGGCTCAATGATCCTTTTCTTAATTTATTTATTTATTACTAATTTTTTCTTTTTTGACGGATATGTTTAGAATTATAAGGTTAAAATTTAGTGCTTCTAATCTTATCTTTTCCGCCGCGCCCTCCTTCGATGTTTCATACTTGTATGTACAAACATACATTTTTAATTAACCGTTTGCGAACATAGAACTGACTTTTTTTTTATTGAAGTCGACTCGATCTTGCGCTATTTTCTGCTTTATATCTCTACTACTCCTTCCGCCCTGACTTATCTGACTTCCTTGATACCTAAAATCAGCCACTTTTTCTAATCTTTTGTCTCCTATCTTTATATTCACTATTTCCCTACTTTTTCTTCCCTTGCAAAATAAGTATCACTCTTCTATCTCTGTAACTCATCCCTACATTTTTAAGCATATTTAACATCTTGTCCCATTTGACATTGTCAAAAGTTTTTTCTAAATTTACAAATACTATGTACACGCTCTATCCTTTTTCTATCTTTTTTTCTATTGTTCTTCCCCTAATAGTTCTTCCGTCCTTTTTTCCATTCTTCTCTGTACAATTCTAGTTAAGATTTTTGACGCATGGGATGTTAAGATAATTGTTCTAAATCTAAATGTCTCGCACCTATCCGCACCTCTCTTTTTAGGAATGGTTACTACGTACTACGTTCCGTTTATAATCCTCCGGGACTTTCCCGGTCTCATAAATGTGACTAACTAGCTTAAACGTAATTCCATCTATACCTGTTGCCGCATTATTCTTTAAGTTTTTTAATGCTACATCGAACTCTTCTCTCATTACGGGATAACCTAGTTCATCTATCTCCACACTATCTTCCTTTTCTAATATATCTCGCTAACTCATGGCCTGCGTATAGGTTCTCTAAGTATTACACTCCCGCCAGAATTCTTCCTAATGTCATAATTCCATGTATACACACTTATAAAGTATACAAGTACAAATGTTAAGAAGCTAAAACACTCTCGAGCTTTTACTTAAACTTATGCAGTACCTTTACTTCGTAAAACTGCTTTAATATGCCTAACCTGACTACCGCTGCAGCTCAAGTTCAGCTTTAGCTTTCTTGCAGAATTTCTCATGCCACACTATTTTTAATGTTTGCAACAGAGCCATTTTACTGCGGAAGTTTATTAACGAAGAAGCATCTTTGGTACTTTTTATTAACAGTTCGAAACGTGTTTTGCGAACTAAAGCTTTAATTATTCAAACACAATGAAAGAAGAATGCATATATATATAAAATTATACGCGTTCTATTGTAGCACCATTTATAAATAGGGTCAAGTACTATCTTTATTATTCTTGCAAAGAACACTTACACAATTTGAATTTAAAGTGTTTGTACTCAGCTATAGGAATGTACAACAAGCGATGGCTTACGTATGTACTTGACCAAAAAAGTAATGGATCACGTACAAAAATGACGAAAAATTATTGGGCAAGTACATTATAAATAACCACTCAAATAAATAAAATAAAACATGAAAATTAAGTAAATCCGAAAATTCACCGTTTTCAAGGAAAACGTAGTTGAAAGTACAGGTAAATTCAATTCCGGTCCTGCTAAAGAAATACGGCCCGCAACGCTGCACTCAATCACTTGGTGATTACCAGCAGATGTGCAGTATGTTTTGTATTTTTTTCCTCATATATTGTTTATTTGTTAAATTGGATTAAATGTGATTCAGGGTGTTTATGTTAACAGCCAACCTCTAGTAGCCGTTTATTTTTTGAACGTTTAAACCTTGTATAAGGCAGTCGATTTGCAATTCAGTAAAGTAATTCAGCAATACAACATCAATCATTAATGTAGGTCAGTCACTGTAGAACAGCTATTGTTACAATAATGAAACATGATGTGTAATAATGACGTTCGATAAGCGGCAATGTTTACATTCTCCATTCATGTAACTACAAAGTTGTTATCGCACTACGCTAACCGGTAGACACCTACGTCGCCAATTCACGCACAGGACCGGCTTCAGATTTTAAATTATTGTGATTTTCTTTAAAACAAACCCTGTATTACAAAATGATACAATTCCAATGACCTTCCTATGATTTTTTGCAAATTAGTTGACGATAAATCAATACTTGAAATTCCTAGGAAATATATATATTTATCTTTCATTGAATTTTAACTTGACAAAAAATTTCGAAAGAATATTTTACAGGAGGTTATATGATTTCATTAGAAGAAACAGTGTAATTTCTCGACAACAATATGGCTTCATGAAAAATCGTGGTACTACTGCAACTCAAATGCATGATAAACTTTACAATAGTAAACCAATAATTATAGCTTTGCTTTATTTGATTAAAGCATTTGATTTCAGTAACCGTAAAATATTGTTGGAGAAATTGCAATACATGAGCACATGAAACTGTAGGTATTATAATATATGATCGGATTCGTAGTTATCTTAACAGTAGGAAGTTTATAGTAATACCGATATGTAACTTTAGTAATGGGTGTACCTCAAGACACCACTTTAGGCCCTTTACTTTTTATACTTTATATCAGTGCCATTAAAATCTTTTGGGTAATTTATAATACTTTATACTGAAAATTATGAAAATGAATAAGTTGCTTGTAATTGTGTCCAACGGTAAGAAGACAATCTATACTTTCAATAAATGTTATGTATTATCTGCCGAAATAGATACCTACGATTTGATTTGAAAACATTTTTTCTTATCGTTTTCAAACTGCTTAATAAAGTCTCATGATTGTTTACAACACCCAGGCCTTTAAATCTTTAACTGGCGTTTTTCGTAATGATTACTAAGTATGGGTAAACACACAAACATACCTATGCTAGATCATTATTTTGCATTATAGTGATCTTGTATTGTTCATTTGGCAATGAAAATCCTGAATCAGCTAAGTTTTATTAATAGACTGGCGTCTTTAAAAATTTGAACACATGTTTGTTATTTCACCTAAACCAATGCCTTTCTTAAGTACCTATTTGTTTTAAATCTTTGGTTAAGTTCACAAAAATATTTTACCCTTTTAATTTAAAAAAAGGAATTGAAACATATTTAACCTTCACAGTGAGATTTTTTTAATGTTAACAAATATTGAATTAACCTAAGTACCTACTTGCAAATAGACAATGTAAAAATTAAACTCACCTTTCCACAATTTCGGCAAATCCATACACTGTAATATGCGGGAAATTTGCAGAAACATACTTCTTTCTTCATATTAGCACAGCATTTAACTAACTTTTAAACATTTGTAAAAACGACACAGAAAAGAGCCTAGCATTTACAATTGTTTACAATGAAATCAACTTAACCTATATCTTTTAAAATACAAAATATATAAAATGTTTACAATGAAAAAGACCTAAAAGTACGATATAGTAATTCACGAAAAAAGCAGCATTTATTTAACTTGAAAAACAACAGCTAACAAAATAAAATGAAATATCAGAATTGACCAATCAAAATTTGGTATAATGAAAATTAATAACAGTTTAAATTAGTAAAACTATCATTGCCAAAACTCACATCTTTTGTAATTACACTAGTTAAACAGCTGTTATCACGAAAATTAATATCAAATTTGAATTAAAGAAATTAAACCACAACTACTGTCTAAAAGCAACATTCGCCATGTTTCTATCGAAGCAATTACAGTGCTGCCAAACATTCTTTAGTGTAGCTGATCCGGTGTGTTAATAAAAAAACTGTTTGTTAAAATTATGAAATTATCATCCACAATCCTTTTAAACAGTTTTTTATTTAAATTTCGAAAATGCAACTTTCGACTTTATTTGATACAAATTTAGGCTTACTTAACTTTTTTAAAATATTGTTTTCCGATCTTTAAATATTTGAAAATATATATAAATTTTTCAAATAAAATAAACTTGGTCAAATACTACTCATTGAAAACTTACCATTAAGACAAAAACATCTAAAAATTAATAAATGTAAAGCAACAATCATTTTCAAATTAAATTAATTTTAAAAACA
>NW_020438946.1:2209431-2219097 GCF_000699045.2 Agrilus planipennis
TTAATATTTATTATTTAAATGTCACAATGAAAACATATTTTAAATACAGTAATGTGTATTTTTTTTGTATTATAAAAGTAACATATAAATGTCACGAAATTCAAAGTGCAATAATTAACAAAACGCACCCTGTAGTTTATTCCGCTGTTTTGAACGATAAAAAAAATGTCGAAAAACTGAACTGATTCTTAATACTAATTACAATAAATATATTAGAAACTACTCACTTTTAATCTTAACGCTACTTTATTATCATTACTTTCTTTTTTTAATCAGAATCAGAGCCTAGCAATTACTTGGTTTATCCGGAAAAATACGTAATTAGATCTTTTTTATTATATACACATCAAACTAACTCTAAAATAAAGTCTCAATAATTGTCAGCGATCATTCACTTTTAAAATACCTTGAAATCAATTGATATATCTTCTTTTCTTTCGACTTTCCTCCAAAGATTCATTTTTTTCACATGTAGATGAATTGAAACCTAAAATGATCATTAAATTCAAAAACCAATATATGTAGACAAGTTACACAAAATACATAACATTTTCATGTCACCACAAATATATTTCTTATTAGTAAAAATAATTAAAGAAATAAATTTACCTGCATAAGGCTTGAGGAAGCGAAGAAATTATAGGTCCATATCCTTGAGAATTGTCATACAATTCAAACACTGGTGCTGCTACTAACTTGTAGTTTTTAGGAACAGCAAATAAAGCTGCAAAATATTTAAAATCAGAAACGAATAACATTTTTTTTTCTAAAATGATGAATTCAAACATTGAATACAAGAATCAACAAAACTAACAAAAAAGGAAAGAATTCAACAGTATTTTTATAAAAAGGAAAATACATTTAACATGAAATATAATATTCTATCACTTTCATCTATTAAAGAAACATAATTTGTAGTATGTAATTACCTTTTTAAGCGAATGCTTCTAATATTTAATTTCCTTTTATAAAAAATGTACACTAGGAATACATTAATCATATTTCTTTATGATCATCTTAATTAATGAAATAATCTTAAAACGATGCATAAACATTAACTTTTTTGTTTTTTCTTTTTTAATTTTTCACATTAATGAATACAAAAACGATGAAACATTTTGAACACGATTTTTTTTAACTATAACGCTTATTCCAAAAGATTGACATGAATTTGTTTACAAAGTCTGAGACTTGTTATTGCTTTTCGGTCACTAACAGAAAAAACTTCATTTATTTATTGTACGACAGAAGCACAAATATATAAAGAAATGAAAAATCGAATATACAAATTTATACAAAAACAAAAAATTAGAATTCTAAATATAAATAAGTGGTTAAAATAACAAGGATGCTTGAAATTAACTGTCTTATCAAAAAAATTAATAATACAGATCATAAATAAATAATAAAACAAATTCCTCGTATTCCACCACTTAAATATGTTAAAGAAAAAGGAATCCTTCGATATTATAATTAACTGGCGCACAATTAGTAACACTAAACGAAACAATTTGCCTTTAAATCGTCACTTACAGATTGATGCTAAAATCATACAATTCATCTCTAGTTTAGGCAATAAATTAATAGAAAATGGAATACTAATATATTTAAAAGCATCTACATAAATGACAACTAGGTCTGTTGATTAAGGCGCATTACTCAAAAACTACTATAAATTTTGGTCAATTTTTTTTAGTTTTACTCCAACGAAAATTATATCATGATAATACTATTTTAATATCAAGTTATCGAACTTTTTAAACACGCAGGCGACAATGACGACCTATACGTATTATCCTGCCACTGAGAAGAGACAACCGACGCGAATAGCATGTGGGAAATATTTCTGCTCCTGCCTCTCCGTAAAGTGAGCAACAGGTGGCGACCTGATGGTGTACAGCTCAATCATGTCTCGACGGACGAAGTCGCGGAAATCAGATACTTTAATGTATATGTAAGTGATTAGTTCTTCTAAAATCAATTAGTATTACTCATCATTTCCCATTTTTTGGTAGAGGATTCGTTTTCCTTTAACTTTTTCATTGTGTTATTTGAAGTAAGTATGGTACAGTCTTCTTTCTAAAAAGGTATAGTTATAAATAGTTTTTACAATACCCTTCTCTTGAAGTTGTACTAAAAAGAGACGTTTATGTTCCTTGGGCTTAGTAATATGCGATGGAATGTAGGGATACTGAGGCGGTTCAAAGTTGGGTCTCCACCAGTTGCCTATGATGTCTTCGATAAGCCACTCTTGTTTGACACCGTCTTGTCTTCCCAACGTCTGTAAAAACTTGCCAAATAGACCAAAAATCCGTCCAGTCAAGCTTGTAGCAAACAAAATTAAGAAGGCGACTCGGGTTAATACTTTATTACAAATACATCGACACCTCGTTTTTCTTTTTTTTTATGAAAATAGACAAAAAGCCTTTCTAGTTTTAAAATGTAGATAAAAATTTAGAAGTAAGGTAACATAAACAAATATCATTCATAAAAACAGCACGTTACAAAACCAATTACATTTTTATGCGGCGTTCGATATAAAACCTTTGTGATTTTTCAATTAACTTATATAAAATAATATTCTTTTGTTACAATGTTTAACAAAATAAATATTGTCTTGAATTATGTTAATATAAGCTCAAAATTTATTCGCACACGCAAAAAATATACTGCAGGGAATTCAGACGCAAATTAGGTGATATAAATTTTATGAAAATAGTTTTAAAGATCTGATTTAACAAGAAAATTAAAAACGCGAAGACTTAATAATGCTCTCGAATTGTACTCATAATTTTCCTATAAACGCAAAATTTGGCGTAAAATACATTACAAATCACTGTCTAACAATGCGACATACCTACTTTCAATTTTTTCTTTCTTGTACATTATCGTAAGGGTGTCGATAACACATAATATAATAACATATTTAAACAATTTACCAACAGTAAATTAATTTAAATATACATAATTGGTTAAATTATGCTTTTTTGGTCATCAGACTAATCCTATTCTAGGTTTCCTTCTACTTCATTTTAATGAAAAAAAAGAATATACAAATACACAATGTGTCCTGAATGTATTCCAGGAAAATTATACCATTCGACATGCTTACATTTTGTTTTTCGATTTTATACATAATTAACAGCTTAATCAAGAAGCGCCTTCTATATTTATAGCAACAATTTGCATGGTTCGGTTTGCTAGGAAAAATATGAACTAATTAGCCATTAACATTTTTAATTAATAAATTGATAATTATGCATCTTATCAAAAAACCAAAAGGATAAAACGGCACTAGAATTACTATAATTTTTCTAGAATGTATTTATAACACTGCAAAATTACTGTTTGATTATTTTCAACATTTTATCATAATATTTAATAAAATCTTTCAATATCTAAAATTGCTGACCTTACAAAAAATAAAGTATGCAATTTTAGACTTTCAAAGACAATTAAGTTCAGAAACGTNTTTAATATACTGATTACTATTGTTAACTATCCTGGGGCCCAAAGACTAATACATACAACATATATACAACAAAACATATGAAAAAGAAGGCTGCTGCAAATGCAAAGGATTTTATGTTTTGCTTATGAAGCAGCTTAAGATTTTTTTCATTTGTGGCTAATAATTTTTTTACCTCTACTAATTCCATCCTTATTGACTCTTGTTGTGTGGGATGCAACTGGTTTTTCTTTAATTGCTTCTCTAGATTTTCTACTCTACTGTAACATGCCCGAATGGCATCTTCAGCTTTCTGAATCTATTTTATTAAACAAAGAATGCATGAGATATTTAAAATAATATGCTGAATAGTAAATATACCTGCTGAATAATGGTATAATTCTCTTTTTGAAAAGGAGGCATAATAAAAACAAATAAAATACTAAATGAACTAAACTAAAACATGAATGAATACGAGGTTACAATTTACAGTTGTCAAATTTACTCTGTTTTCTTTAAAGGTTATAGTAAGTTTAGATTATGTTTAGAATAATATAATTAATTTAACAGTTAATGATTATAGTGAGTGAAGGATTTATTTATTACTTTTTCTGAGAATAATACGATTCTAATTTCTTTTCTATTACTGATTGTCGCAATTGTTTGTGTATTTTCTAGTAAAAGTAAATTTAGGAAGAAAAAATGGCAGAAGGTAAAGTTGCATTATATTTATTTTCTGAATAAAATAGTTTCAGATCTTCCATGTTTTAGTTAAGTCGAAATGTAACATACGACAACTTGAAGCAGAAGCTAAAATATCTGCTGTAAATCATGTAACAAATATGTTACAACGTCCTGGACAGTTAGAGAAGATTGAACAATACAAGAGAGGATTAATTCGTAAAAAAGGATCGAATGAGGCTCTACTGAAGTCAGCAATGCAAAGTCATCTGGATGGAGTAAGAGTTGGTCAAAATCAACTTCAAGCTTGTTTAGAAGACGTTCGAGATATCGAAACTAAGTCTTGTTACAAATAGTACAATTGTTTTCTTTTTGATAATGTTAAGTATTTCAGTTTGAAGTCACTTGCAAGTCTCTTCAAAGATGTTCCAGATTTACGCAATAAACTCAATGAAGTGAGGGAAGAAAATATGAAGCATTCTCAGTATGTTACTGCCAGAGAAAACTTGAAACACATTTTCACTGTTCCAGAAAGTATTGAAAAAACCAAGCAATGGATAAATGAAGGAAAATTGTTGCATGCTCATCAGGTATTACTTTCCTAATTATTTGATTGCACTTGCATTCATATTCAAGAAGAAATATTAAAAAAAATAAAAGTCCAAATAAACTTTCAGAAATTTAAATTGTAATAATCATTCCCATTTTTAGTGTTTACGTGACTTAGAAAATTCAAGAGATGAATTGCTATTTGAGTTACATAAACTACCAAATCAATCACCACACGATAAGGTCATGTTGAAAGCATACTTTTCTGATGTAGAAACATTGTCAGGTGTATTGGAAAAGCAATTGAGACTTATCTTAAGTCGTACATTAAATACAGTTCGTAAAGAACCTACAGTCATAGTTACAGCATTACGTATAATTGAAAGAGAAGAGAATGTTGATGAAGAATCTCTAAAACAAGAAAAACAAAATGGATTTTTACCACCTGGCCGCCCTAAAAAATGGCGTGCCATGGCCTTTGAAGTTTTAGAAAAGTCTGTAGCAACCAGGATAGAAGGCACTCAAGTAGAAGAACGAGATGATAACAAATTGTGGTTGGTTCGTTATTTGGAATTGTTAAGACAATTGATGCTTGAAGACTTAAGGGTTGTTAAAACCCTTTGCATTCCGTGTTTTCCTCCTAGTTATGAAATTCTGGACCGATATATTAAAATGTATCACGCCTGCCTTTCTCGACATGTACTCGCTAAATTAAAAACTTAGATTATATAAATTTAATAACTTGTTTAATTTAGTTGCAGGAAGTCATACAAAATGGTTTGCAAGGTAACGAGTATGTTTCTCTGTTATCTTGGGTGTTAAACACATATAAGGGAGAAGAGCTTTTGGGTCATCCTGATTTGAAAGAGTCTACGGAAAATGTGGGTACCCTATTACCAAAAACCGTTTTAGATGATCTTCAAGGACAATATTTAACGGTAGAAATTTAATTTTATATTGGACTCTTTGAAGTTTTACTAATAATATTATTTTCTGAACCTTTTACAATGAAGAATATGAAAATGAACTATAATGAATGGATGCAAAATACTGTGACGTCGGAGAAACAAGAATGGCGTTCCAATAAGCCCCCCGAAGAACCCAGAGTTGATGGGTATCTTCGCACCGCCACCCCGATTATTATTTTCCAAATGATAGACCAAAATTTACAAGTTTCTAAAACTATAAGGCAATTTATTGTTTTTTAAACTTTTTCTTCAATAATTTGATACTTTATTTTGCAGTCAAGAATTTACAAATCAGGCTCTTTTACTAAGTTTAGAACAAATTGTAAGGTTTGCAAATGGATATAAAGAAGCTATTATAGAATTTAAGAATAAACACTTCGAAGACAGAAGTCAGGTAACTTAATTGATGGTAAAATAAGTACATAAATATATAATATTAAAGAAAATCTTCCTTTTTATGCTGTCGATTAGGTTCCATACTTTACTCATCACATGATAACAGTCTTGAACAACTGTATGCAAATTATTGAGCTCGGCGCTCAATTTGAGAAACAATATTTGAACATGAATACACCGAGACTTGTAGCAGAAGCATTTCAAAAATTAAGAGATACCATTTTGGTAAGTGTAATGCAATGAGAATGATTTCTGAACAAGCAAAATGCTTATGGTTAATAGGTGAGAAGAAAACTCATTATCTCAAACAATTACAATACGTCTTTACGCAGGCGTTTTTTCGTTTCATTTATTTAACGTAGACTACTTTCTTTTGTACATAGCAACTGAGAAACGAGTCGGGCGAGTACTTGCTGGAAGAAGTCTTTTTAGACTTGGAAAAACATTTCGAAGAACTTTTCTCGTCCCGTTGGCTTCTAGCATCGATCCCAGTGGACACAATCTGTGCCACTTTAGAAGACTACTTTCAAGACTATAATCGTCTGACAGAAGAAAATTTCGATTACGTAATAACGCAGGCACGAAAAGGCGTCACCAAACGATACTTAACAGCAATGTTATCAAGGAAAGTGTCTTTTAAGACATACGAAGAATGTTTAACGGCTGCCAAGAAAATTGCCAAGGAGGTTGAGCAATTAAACAGAGTTTTTTGCAGCAATCTTCCAAATATAGAAGAAAAAGAGAATCAATTAGACGTAATCAAAATGATGTCGGAGATTTTGAAATGTGAGGATGATATGATATCATTCGACTTACACCGAATTGTAGAAAAGTATCCAGATATAACGGAGGATCAGTTGCATAGATTGCTGAGTCTGCGTGGAGATTTGCCAAGGTCAGAACTAAAAGAAAAGGTTCTTTTTGTTACAAAGACATCAAAACCGAAAAGTCCACAACCTCCAAGTATTTTTAGGGAATTGATATTGCCTGATAGAATTTTAAATTGGTAACAGAAATATATAATTATTAAGTATGTATTAAATCAAATTAATATCCATTTAATATTTATTATTTAAATGTCACAATGAAAACATATTTTAAATACAGTAATGTGTATTTTTTTTGTATTATAAAAGTAACATATAAATGTCACGAAATTCAAAGTGCAATAATTAACAAAACGCACCCTGTAGTTTATTCCGCTGTTTTGAACGATAAAAAAAATGTCGAAAAACTGAACTGATTCTTAATACTAATTACAATAAATATATTAGAAACTACTCACTTTTAATCTTAACGCTACTTTATTATCATTACTTTCTTTTTTTAATCAGAATCAGAGCCTAGCAATTACTTGGTTTATCCGGAAAAATACGTAATTAGATCTTTTTTATTATATACACATCAAACTAACTCTAAAATAAAGTCTCAATAATTGTCAGCGATCATTCACTTTTAAAATACCTTGAAATCAATTGATATATCTTCTTTTCTTTCGACTTTCCTCCAAAGATTCATTTTTTTCACATGTAGATGAATTGAAACCTAAAATGATCATTAAATTCAAAAACCAATATATGTAGACAAGTTACACAAAATACATAACATTTTCATGTCACCACAAATATATTTCTTATTAGTAAAAATAATTAAAGAAATAAATTTACCTGCATAAGGCTTGAGGAAGCGAAGAAATTATAGGTCCATATCCTTGAGAATTGTCATACAATTCAAACACTGGTGCTGCTACTAACTTGTAGTTTTTAGGAACAGCAAATAAAGCTGCAAAATATTTAAAATCAGAAACGAATAACATTTTTTTTTCTAAAATGATGAATTCAAACATTGAATACAAGAATCAACAAAACTAACAAAAAAGGAAAGAATTCAACAGTATTTTTATAAAAAGGAAAATACATTTAACATGAAATATAATATTCTATCACTTTCATCTATTAAAGAAACATAATTTGTAGTATGTAATTACCTTTTTAAGCGAATGCTTCTAATATTTAATTTCCTTTTATAAAAAATGTACACTAGGAATACATTAATCATATTTCTTTATGATCATCTTAATTAATGAAATAATCTTAAAACGATGCATAAACATTAACTTTTTTGTTTTTTCTTTTTTAATTTTTCACATTAATGAATACAAAAACGATGAAACATTTTGAACACGATTTTTTTTAACTATAACGCTTATTCCAAAAGATTGACATGAATTTGTTTACAAAGTCTGAGACTTGTTATTGCTTTTCGGTCACTAACAGAAAAAACTTCATTTATTTATTGTACGACAGAAGCACAAATATATAAAGAAATGAAAAATCGAATATACAAATTTATACAAAAACAAAAAATTAGAATTCTAAATATAAATAAGTGGTTAAAATAACAAGGATGCTTGAAATTAACTGTCTTATCAAAAAAATTAATAATACAGATCATAAATAAATAATAAAACAAATTCCTCGTATTCCACCACTTAAATATGTTAAAGAAAAAGGAATCCTTCGATATTATAATTAACTGGCGCACAATTAGTAACACTAAACGAAACAATTTGCCTTTAAATCGTCACTTACAGATTGATGCTAAAATCATACAATTCATCTCTAGTTTAGGCAATAAATTAATAGAAAATGGAATACTAATATATTTAAAAGCATCTACATAAATGACAACTAGGTCTGTTGATTAAGGCGCATTACTCAAAAACTACTATAAATTTTGGTCAATTTTTTTTAGTTTTACTCCAACGAAAATTATATCATGATAATACTATTTTAATATCAAGTTATCGAACTTTTTAAACACGCAGGCGACAATGACGACCTATACGTATTATCCTGCCACTGAGAAGAGACAACCGACGCGAATAGCATGTGGGAAATATTTCTGCTCCTGCCTCTCCGTAAAGTGAGCAACAGGTGGCGACCTGATGGTGTACAGCTCAACCATGTCTCGACGGACGAAGTCGCGGAAATCAGATACTTTAATGTATATGTAAGTGATTAGTTCTTCTAAAATCAATTAGTATTACTCATCATTTCCCATTTTTTGGTAGAGGATTCGTTTTCCTTTAACTTTTTCATTGTGTTATTTGAAGTAAGTATGGTACAGTCTTCTTTCTAAAAAGGTATAGTTATAAATAGTTTTTACAATACCCTTCTCTTGAAGTTGTACTAAAAAGAGACGTTTATGTTCCTTGGGCTTAGTAATATGCGATGGAATGTAGGGATACTGAGGCGGTTCAAAGTTGGGTCTCCACCAGTTGCCTATGATGTCTTCGATAAGCCACTCTTGTTTGACACCGTCTTGTCTTCCCAACGTCTGTAAAAACTTGCCAAATAGACCAAAAATCCGTCCAGTCAAGCTTGTAGCAAACAAAATTAAGAAGGCGACTCGGGTTAATACTTTATTACAAATACATCGACACCTCGTTTTTCTTTTTTTTTATGAAAATAGACAAAAAGCCTTTCTAGTTTTAAAATGTAGATAAAAATTTAGAAGTAAGGTAACATAAACAAATATCATTCATAAAAACAGCACGTTACAAAACCAATTACATTTTTATGCGGCGTTCGATATAAAACCTTTGTGATTTTTCAATTAACT
>NW_020438946.1:2219667-2259798 GCF_000699045.2 Agrilus planipennis
CATGGAGTAGAAAAGAAGCTTGACTACCTTCTTGAAATTTTACTTATTCAAAGTACAATACAAAGAATTGTTAATTGAATGCCTATATTTTTAAACCAAAAAATCAACATGATTCAAATAATTCATTTTTATTCGAATTATTTAAGCGAACAATCACAATTTCCAAAATAAATGTGTGAGCAGTTCTGCTGAAGAGTTTTATTAATAACTTTTTCTGAAGAAATGGGAATCAGCAGCACTGCTTTGGACGGATACATAAAACAATATTTCGCTGAAATCATTTACCATGACTCTTAACACATTGGTTTATAGTTGCACCAATTTAAAAAGTTATACAATAACCAGCTGTCATGTACAAAACACAATTTACATTTTTATATAAAATTATTAAAAACATTGACTGTTTAGGCCGATACTTAGAAAATCTAAAATAACACAGAATGTAAAAGCCATTCATACAATTTACTGTAAATTCAACAATTAATAACAATTACTGAAAAGTTTAAAAACAATAGATGAATGGCTTTGACTTAACAAAATATATGACATAGGCATGTGTAATATAAATTCACCGCACAGAATAAGTTCTTTGCAAGCAATGACATACCTCAGTTAACAGCCGTTTCAGTCCTTCCACTTCATCTTCGCCGGTGTTCAGTTCCCCACCGGGAAGCTTGAAAAAGGTAGTTCCTAGCTGCAAAAGCAAAACATGCGGCAATCCATGTTCATGTACTAATAAAACACCTTCAACACTCCTTCTCATTCCAATTCTTTCAAATTCATCTCGCATTCTTTGAAATCTGGCAGGAACGCTGGGGTCTTTCTCAAATAGTGGTTCTTTTGTTCCAAAAGTATAATTTGTAAGAGGATACCTGTTAAGATAAATGTTACAACTGAAACTGAAAACGAAGAAATATTATATAACATACAAGTTGATTATCCTGTTAATTGCAGCAGAAGGTGCGGGGAATTTTGTATCAAATGTAGATGTAGCGCCAACTACAGCAGCTGAATTTTGACTATTTCTTCGTGGCCAGCCCGTTCCACTACCGGCCATGTTGTTTTGCTGCTGTTGCTTTACTTGTGAAGAAGTCATCGCCATTTTAACGAAAAACAATCACGAAGAAACCGATTATTTTCTAACACTTTTTATTAATTTACTTTGGAACAAATTAATTATTTAGTTATATATTCACTGCAGTACACACACAATAACATCAATACATAATATACACACAAATGCGGCAACTAGATGCGACGTTACAAACTGTTCTTAGTACCTGTACCATAGACAACCTGTACTATAGATATTAATTTTTCTGATCGATACTATAACCACAGATATAACAAACAAACGTAACAGCACGAGTGGCTATGTTTGCGAATGACGGTATCTACTGTACCTATTAAATAAAACTCATGCAAAGGTATAATTTTTTTTATTCCGCAATTACAGAAATTAAACTGTTACTTTTGTAGTTTAATTCAGATCATCATCGTCGTAGACGTAAATATAGGGATGTCTTTCAATCATAACAATATCTTTTTCAAGTTGTTTTAAATCTGCTTCCATTTTCGATTTTCTGTTCATTTTTGGAATAGTATCCGTTAAAATAGGTAATCCTTGGTACTGTTTTTGTAATTCCTCCCAATTTTTCTTTAAACCCTATGAATTAACACTTTGAATGTTAAAATATAAACATAACAAGATATCATTTTTACCGCAAGTAATTCTTCCCTTTCTTCTCTTGTAATATATTTACATTTGGGCTGCTCAGTTCCAGAAACGTCATTCTTTGATTGGCGTTCTAAAATTCTTTCTTCCATCAATTGCTCAAGGTAGCTAGGAATTTTTCCGAATTCTTCTCCATATATGAATTTGGGTTCCACGCCGGAATCTATATTTTGTTTATGCCCAACTCGAGTATCTACAATATTTTTCTCTGGTTCTTTTGGTTTAGCTCCAATAGCCTTTTTAATATTTACTCGAATGTAGTTTTTTGGGGCAGGAATTTTCTCTTTCCTTCTTCGTTCTTCTTCTAAGCATTCTTTTACTGTTGGCACACACGAAAACTCTTTTGGTGGTGGTGATTCCTTTTTCCAAATTCTTCCTAATTGTTTGGGACATTTTAAAGGTTTTGGCTTAACAGAATGTTTTTTTAAAAATTCCCTAGGATCTGGTGGAGGATAATGAGCTAAACCCATGTCAGCATGTGGTTTACATCTGCTCTTCTTATAATCTTTAGCAACGAGGTTCGTATAACGTGAAATGTAGCGTGGTGATTTTTTATAAAACGTTGCTTCTTTTTGTCTAATATCGTAGATATTTTCATCATGATGAGTTATTTTAATTACGGACATCAAGTACAAAAAGTTGAGTTGACAAAACTCGTAGTGGATACGCTTAAAAAGTTTATTATTTTTGCTCTTAGCTACCGTTGTTATGAAACTATTGATAAAATTAGATCTAAAGTTTATTATTACTAGAATTGGCAGGGAAACATTCAAAATTATTTTAAAGCTTGTTTGAGATTAAAATAAAAGATGAGGAGTGGAACTTGTCATATTAAAAATTAATTCTTTGCGTCCCCCCCATTCCAAAACTTTTTTGCTAGATATAGAAAGACTAGAAGGACCAGACAGACCGAAACTAATGTTAAAACATTTATTATAAATTTCGTATTGGTGGTTACACCCTTACAAAATTTGAATCAACTAATGAACGACTCGAAATAAATATATAAATGTAATCTATTTCGATATAATATTCCACACGTGCCATATGCTATTTTATCAAAACTAAATTGTGTTAAAATGCCATGTATAACGCCGATAAGAGATTCCAAAATGAGCTCTTTTGTAGCCATATGGCATATAACAACATACGGTGGGATAAGTAAACAAAATTGAACTGTTATCCTGTAGGATTAAGTGGAAAATCGGAAAACAAACAAAGTAATTATGATAAGGAAGAAAGAAAATCCATATATAGAAGCCCACAGAGCTGAATATAAATTTCTAAATGATCTCGTCAATAATGGACAAGTGCGCTACATCCTCTTCTTCCACTACAGATAAAAATTGTTTTTTGAAAGTTAGAATAAGAAGATCCAAAGCTAACGCACGTGAGAGAAATCGAATGCATGGACTTAACGCGGCTTTAGATCGTCTTAGAAGGTAAAATATATTTGTTAAAAACGTTAGATTGTAAATTGTGACGTTCCAGTCGGATGCCTATACAACAACCAGGCGTGGATTTCCACAATACATCTCAAAAACTGTCCAAAATAGAAACATTACGTTTGGCCAGAAATTATATAATCGCTATGTCGCAAACGCTTCAAGAAGGAAAACCAATGGAACTTACGAGATTTATCAAGATTCTATGCCGAGAATTGAGTCAGACGACTGCAAATTTATTAACAGGAACATTGATGGGATATGGAGGAACCTTCATGAACAATTTTAAGAATTACTGGAACAAACAACAATACGCTAGTCATTATTCGTCGAATTTTTACGATCGTAATGAACCGTTTGGACAGGATTCCAGTTCCGATAGTTGGAGTAACTCATGGTACCATAACCCCATTAGCACCAACTGTGATTACAATACAGAAGTGTATGAAAACTTTAAATATTGTGATGTTTACCGTGATAATTCAACATATTGCAGCAAAAATTTTTTTAATTACAGAAGCAGCAATGAAAAATTTTGAAAGTTCTCTTACTTAGTTCTTAAATGTCTTTGTTACAGAACAAAACATTCCGTCTTGTTTTACTGTATCACTTCAAATTTTAAGTTCTATATTATTTCCGTCATACAATTTGTTCTGTTAGATGCATATTGGTGTTTTTTTTTCTGAAATAAATTCTATAACGAATACATAACTATTTATTAATTCTTGAACATATTTACAGAAACGAAGGAATTGTCATCGAAAAATAAACTAAAACTAATTATTTATTACATTTACTTGTATGTCGAAAATAAATTAACGCTAAAATTAATATGTAATACATCTTACAATGTTACAACCTAAGCAGAGAAGAGAGTCCTTTAGACACGCCTTCATTAAGAGATGAAATTAAAGTTTTCTAGGAAAACGTCGGAAATGGAATGCGAAGAAAACGGAAATACTGAACCTCCAGCATACATTTATAAGCATCCATATGAACAACGATTTTTTAATACGCTGTAAAATAAATAAAAATAATTCTGTAATGACTCAGGACATTATCAGACATACAAAATGATGTTCTTTGATTAATGTTATGAACTAATTATGACTAATATAACAATGCAAATTAAATCAAGCATTAAAATTGATAACTACTCCTCATTTTAAATGAACATGTCGTTCATTCATATTTTTTTTTTTGTATTTTGTAGCAAACACAGGGAGCCAACCAACTAAACTTGATTAGAAAGAATACTCACATCCTCTACCTCCATAAGTTCTACCTCCGCCTCTACCAAACTGTCGGGGCAATTGATTTCCGCTTCCGTTGTCTCTACCCCCACGGTAATTATTCCTATAACCACCGCCCCATCGAGTTTGTCTGCCACCACCATAACCTTCACTGCTATTGGCTAATTCTGACAACTTAGGATTAATAATCTGTAAAACAATGGGCGGTAATTAAGCTTGTATACCTGAAAGTGTTAATGAAACACAAAGAATAAAATATTATAAATATTTGTAAATGTGGGGAAAGTTGAGGATGGGATCCAGACTTTTATATGTGTGGACACCGAAGGCATATTTCCCAAACTGTAATTTACCTCTCAAAAGCACTCATGCTACACTGATTTCAAGGTGTAGGCATGCCAAATTAAGAGGAAGAAATAAAAATTAAACTATAAATTCACATTTATGCACTAGTAACATACCTGATTGGCTTCTTGTAATACAGATATTAAATCTTTAGCTTGTTTAAAATTGCTAGGTGTAAAAAATGCATAGGAAGTTCCTGTAGCCTCACACCTTCCTGTTCTTCCTATCCTATGAATGTAGTCTTCAGAAGAGTTTGGGTAGTCAAAGTTTATGACATACTTAATACCTTCCACATCTATTGAAAAACAATATACATGCTAAAATAATTTGTAAAAACCTATTTGCTTTAACAAAGAATGTTTTATCCAAAATACCTACAATTTTTTAAGGTTAAAATTAAAATTTAATTCATTCTAAAATAATTTGTAATGTTCAACGGAACAATAACGTTGACAGAAAAAACAGTTGGATTTCCTTACCAAGAAAAATAATGAACTTAATCCACTGCATGAAAATAGAATTTTATTTTTGCTGACATCGTCAAAGATAAAATAGGGGTAAAATGAAATGTTTTTGTTTTTTTGGTGAGTTTATAATAAAAGAAATTATAGTAATAAGAATGTGTAAGCAGTAACCTTTAATATCATACCCCACAAACTCTAACATCCCACATTTAAATCATGACTCCCCCTCCAATTCCACCTGCGTCAAATTTAATGTTACTAGAAGTTTTAATTTTTAATACCCCATCTCAAAAGGAATTATCAAAATGTTTATAAAACAAACAAGCCGTACATGTTTATAAATATGTATAGCACGTCAACAAAAAAATTAAAAAATTAACTTACGTATTATAAAGTGGGTAATTGGTTAATAAACTAAAAGGAGTCTTCAAATACTAACCATTTCACTGCCACGTCGGTCGTGATTCCGGCTATAAAAATTATCTGTATCGCAATAGTAGCAAATAGAGAAGCTGGCTGCAGCAGATCCAATAACACGCCGTTGAATACCGGTGCACAGGACCGACAGGAAGATTGGCAATACTTTATTTTAATTCAATGTCAAGACAACATCCCACGTTGTCTAAATGGTTTTTTTAATTATATGGAATGGAGTAGTCGGAAAAAAACGACAATAGGATAAAAGGGTATAATGAAATATCAGAAATGCTCATTCTTGCGAAAATAAAAACTGTAGTGGTGTTTAGATTGATTTTTTTTTTCAATGTTATACCCACAACATTGCATTTAAAAAACTTTTGTATAGAGATAAGAAAATTGGGAAATTAAAGGGAGGAAAGATCCATTTAGAAAGTTGCCACAGTTAATCTTCCAAAATCGGCCTTCTTGTCGACATGACTTTTTTTACATTAATTCATTTTTGGATAGATTTTTCATGCGTTTAACTGATCTAGCCTCGGAATAAGAGGCGGGCAGCCAGCCAGAGGCACCGCAAGAGACAGTGTTTACTTTTTTGTATTTAATTACTGATCATTTTGCATCCTTTTTAAATTCAAGAACGCAATACAGTTTGCGTAATATTAGCACTCGACTGCTAACTACGCTCATATCTCATCTCGCATGTGCCTCTGAAACAGAAAAGGACAACCAGACCGGTTAGTTATAAAAAAAAAATAAAAAGAATATACTAAGTATGAAATACTGCATACATCATAAACGTTGGAAAACTTTTTATTTTATTTGAAATATATAAAAATTTTAAACACATAAATTATAAACCTTCCCAAAAATCTACAAAGTATTAATGAGCTGAATTTTTTTATTAAAAATGACGTTTTCTTTGCAAATTTACCTACAAGATATACTACCAAATGTACACCTATCTTTAAAATATTTAACAATACCACTTTTTTTAAGAGGTAAAATTTTTTTATGATCGCCACTTAAACCAGTCTGGAATATCCAAAATTGTTATTAAAATGCTACTATGCTTCCATAGATAGTTTCTATTTTTATTATTCAGCCGTTCAAATATATGTAGTAATCTTTTACCCAAAGGATCAAATATCTCATTTGAAAGGAAAACAGGAACTACAGAAATTTGTTTATAAAAAAATTTTTGCAGTAAGCTGTTCAAACACATATCTTTTTCAATTACAATTACTATTTTTTATTAGAAGCAACGTTGAAAAAAATAATTAAAGATAACCTATCTAAAGTACCCTTTAAATTAATAATGATCCTTTATTCCCTTTTTAAGAACAAATTAATGATCTTTGGAGTAGGATTAAAAAAACTAGCAGTTAATTCTTACCAAGTCCTCGAGCTGCAACATCTGTAGCTACTAAAATATTTGATCTTCCATTACGAAACTCCCTCAGAACATTGTCCCTTTCTTGCTGACTTTTGTCCCCATGCATACAAACTGCCTGCCACCCGTATCTGCGGATATTTCGCGTGATATTTTCTACCTTCTTTTTTGTTTCAACAAATATTAACGTTTTTGAACCTGGCTCCCCATTGTTACCAATTTCTTGTAATAAATTGTTCAGCCTAGGAAAAAAGAAAAAAAGAATATTGAATTTCATATTTTAACAGTCCTGATATTTTAAAAAGAATACAATAATTCAGTTCTTCTTAGAGGACATAAAATATGTAATCAGCAATGAAATTTATGATCAATTTTTCATCATATAAAATAAATAAAAATACCTAAATTAACTTGCTTATTTAAAAAAATATCATTTTTGACTACAATTTTTTCAGAACTTACTTGACTTCTTTTTCATTCTCTTGGCAAACATCAACAATCTGCAAGATATTGTGATTGGCTGATAACTGTAAAGACCCAATATTTAAATGAATGTAGTCATTTAAAAAATCAGAAGCCAATTTTCTGACTTCTTTTGGCCAAGTGGCTGACCACATGAGAACTTGTCTATCAGGTCGAATTTGTTCAATAATCTTTCTTATTTGAGGCTCAAAACCCATGTCAAGCATTCGATCAGCCTCATCCAAAACCAAATATGTACAGCGTTCTAAATTCGTGGTCCCTTTTTCCAAAAAGTCAATCAGGCGACCTGGAGTGGCAATAACTATTTCAACACCCCTTTCTAGGTCCCTTGCTTGAGGAGCTTTTGGAGCCCCTCCAAACACACAAGTGTTACGGACATAAGAAGAATGCCCAAAATCTGAGGCAACTTGTTGAATTTGTTGAGCTAATTCACGAGTAGGAGCTAAAACCAGTACAATGGGGCCTTCCCCTCTTTGAACAGCTTCTTGATTTCTTATGTGCACTATAGCAGGAAGAATGTACGCCAAAGTCTTTCCAGATCCTGTTTGAGCAATACCCACCATATTTTTTCCACTCATAGCAATTGGCCAGCCTTGAGCTTGAATAGCTGTAGGAGCATCAAATCCTTGTTTCATTATTTCACTCAAAACATAATCAGGGAAGTTAGCTTCACTGAAATGTTGAATTGGGTTTGGGACATCATATCCATCAACAGTTATCTGTTTAGCTCTTCGAAATTGATCAACCTCAAAAGGTGACCGATTGGCAACACTTGGGTGTGGAACATAAAAGTCTTTCTTAAATGGTCTCAGTACTTTACTGTCCCAAGCTGGCCTTCGTAAACGTACATTTGGGCCTCCTTTTCTGCCAAAATTTTTATTACGATCGCCACCGAAACGGCTACCACCCGGTGGTCCGCCACTTCCAGAAGCCCTTGTTCCTATCCCACTAGGTCTCATGGCACCTCGACCACTTCCAGAGCCACCAGGTGCTCCTCTAGAGCTTCCCCCACGACTAAATCGACTGGTACCACTTGAAAATCTACTGCCCTGCTCATCACGACGTCCTCTTATGGAAGCACCACCAAAAGAACCACCTCGTCCGCCTGGACCATTTACACGATTTCCAAAACCACGAGAATTCGGTTTACTACTTGCGTATGTCCTATAAAAGTAAAATAGCATATTGAAATTAACTTTTTTTTTTTAATAATGTCCAAAGAACTGCGCAATTAGGCAATAAAAGAAATCGAACTATACCTAACAAAAATTTGTTTAAAAACTTACATGTTTTTAAAAATCGGCGAAATCTAAATGATGCTGATTGAAATCCGTCTTGTTCTTACGTTCTGTGCAAAATGCAAATATAAAAATGGCCGAATTAG
Source organism: Agrilus planipennis (assembly GCF_000699045.2). Classification (NCBI taxonomy): domain Eukaryota; kingdom Metazoa; phylum Arthropoda; class Insecta; order Coleoptera; family Buprestidae; genus Agrilus; species Agrilus planipennis. The sequence goes on from NW_020438946.1 coordinate 2,228,587, forward strand.
TGATGAACAAAGAAGTTACAAAAGAGAAATTATAACAGTAAAATTATTAAACTAAGTTTGTTTCGACTAGAAAACATACCTGCAAGCTAATCAAAAAAAGCGAGCACAATAAAATGTAAAATCAAGAAAATCAGAAAAGTTGTACACCTCACGTTCACGGAAGCAACTAACAACGAAGAACAAAATGGCGTAAAATTATAGGCAAATTATGAGCAATGGCAGAAATATAGCCACGACAGGATGTAATAGGATGATTAGTGAAAACTATATACTGTGCTATAGACATGTGAAAACCATAGGCGAAAACTTGCAGTAAATCAATGGTAAATCAATTCGTGACCGGAAGTTTTGCGCAAACGTTTGTGGCGGTAAAATTGAAGTTTTGTCGAATGGCAAATGAGAAGAATTACACGTTTACGGATACTTTCCTTGAATGAGAATGATATATTTTTAGAAATGATATTTACATAAGTTATCGCACACATAAATTTGGATTATATTTAATTGTATTATTTACAACAATTTGCAACACAAGATAATAATAATAATAAATACAAATGTAGCTGGACTTAATTTAGCCTGTACGTTAATTTGGCTACAATGAAATATTTTCAAAAAACCTTAGTTAACTTCAAATAAAATCAGCATGTAACGCATAGAATAAAAGGTCAAAACACTCATCATAGACTTATTCGTAAACCTAAGATATATTAGGAAAGATAATGAAATGAACGAACAACTCAAGAATGAATACTACTTTATAAATGGTCGTGTTTCATGGTCGTAGTCTATCTATGGTCCTTGGGTCATAACTGGTCATAACCATGGTTACCCTTTGTATATCTATTATCTATGGTCATAACTTCAAGAACACAACAAACAATAAACATGGAAATTAAAAATGAAAATATTGAATGTCAAGTTGTAAATGAAAATAATGAGTTTGAAATAAAAAATGACAATGGTGAATTGGAATTTAAAGTTTTAGAACAAACTTCTTTTATGAATGAAATCTGTAACTTTAATGGTCTAGAAACTTCTGAAGATGGTTATCTTTGTATCATTACCAATGTTGGATTGTATATGTTTCGTTTTCGTGGGTATATGGGAAATTTTTTAAAAAAAAATCCGTCCTTTGCAAAATCATTTTTGAAGCCCAGTGAATTTTCAATAAGTGACAATTTAGGAATTAATGCAGACGGTTTTGTAGATTCAATACCTCGTTATGATTTATATGAAGTTCTTCTACGTTCAGACATTTATCCTAAGTTAAAAGTGTCTGATAAGTGTCAACCAATTTCAGTGAAGTTCTCCCCCCGAGGATTAACTTCTAAAACATATTGTGCAGTTGCTGTTTTAACCAACTTTGGCTCCTTAGAAATATTCATACGAAGAGTACATGTTAATTATGTTGAAGAATTTATATGCCTGTGTAACATTAGTCAGTGTCTTATAAACCTTTTTATGATCAATTGGAAAAATGTTGATTATAATGAACCAGAAGCACAACTAACAGAACTTAAAAAAAGAGTAGAAATGGTCACCCCCATATGTAATTATTATAGAAGTGTTACTTTTTTGTTATTTCTACTCCATTAATTTTTAGCATTTACTTGGAGTCATTTGATAAGCATTCAAGATTTAAGTTTCTGTATTCTAGTTGTTGGTCATGAAGGGGCTTTGACCTTTTGGAAAATTATTTCTCATGAGAGTGAAATAATTGAAAATGGATTGTTTTTAAAAAGAATTGAAGTACCTGTTGGAAAAATCACCACATTGAAGTGGATACAGGCAGAAGAAGATGGTAAAATTTAAGAATATTGTTTATGAACATGTTAGAATAAATATTAAAAAAACTTTAGCACTGCTGCTAGTGGGAGATAATCTTGGAAAAGCCATTGCATTGTGCATTTCTGATATAACTGAACATTCTCTATCTGTTTCTGAGGAAGTAATGATTTATGAGCAGGATTTCATCAAAATTAATTCTTTTCAAGTATTTCGAAATGAAGGATACATGTATTTATTTATCATTAAAGGAATTCATTTATTAATAGTTGTTCTAAATCAGGATGGAAAATTGGTGGATAAATCGGTAATAAGTGTAGATGGTTATCAAATAACAGGTTTGAAAACACATTAAATTCTTTTTCTTTAGAATATTATAAAGTTTTATATTTTAGGTTTGGAGCATTATGAAAAAGACCTTTACTTTGTTCTTTGTTACTCAGGAGCTTTGATTCAATTCAAAATAAATTTGGAAAATGAAAAATTAAAAATATTAAAGAAATATATTCATTTGAAAATTGATTTTAGCATTAGAAGGGCTCAGGGCTTGTATATTTCCCCAAATAGGGTGTACATTTGTATAGTAGCACCCCTGTATAAGTTAATTAATTTACGAAAAAACAAAGGCATCATCAAAGTTTTAACTTTGAAAAATTGTAGGAAAGATCCCTTGCAGATACTTTTAAATAATGAGAGTGGAAGTATTTGCAATTATTGGGATTGTTTAGAAGTATTAAGGTAAAAATATTAGAATTTCCTGGCAGTTTTAAATATTGAAGTATTGTTTCAGACTTAATGGTCTAGTTGAAAAGAAACTTCCATGTTTTGGTCTTCCTCAAAATGTTGATTATGATTTGTTTTCACTTACCAAATTAAAGACATACCTGTGGCTAGCAAAAGCCTCAGAAATGATTATTGATAAAGTCCTTTTTATTAATGAGTACAATATTAAAACATTTGACGATATAAAGATGATTTTAAAAATTAAATTAACTGTAAAACATATGGAGGACCTCTTTGAATTGTATAACAAAAATAAGACGCTTACAAAGTTTCAAATGAACAGTTTGTATTTACACAATTTATTTTTAAAAGATGTTGTGTATGATAACAGGTTGGAGAAACTTGGACTTGGAGAAAATACATTTGATAGCATTACAGTGGCTTTAACAAAATCAAATTGTTTTGAATACCCAGAAGTGCCTACTTGTTTTATATGTGAAGAAAATATCCTTTTAAGTAGTTCTTGTAGATTCATATTATGTATATAATAACGTTTAGCTATTATGAGACATTAACTAGGTAGAGGTGATTCAAAATCTCATGAGCTTTCACATGCGCGAGAGGCGGACGTTACTGCTTTCATACTGTACGTTACAAAAACATTGACTCGGCAGTTAGTCATGTGTCTCGCTGTAACACCCGGAGAGGTATTCAACCTTTTCACTGAACTGATACCATATGTATGCAAACTTTAGACATTTCTTATGCAAAACTCTTATGGGAAACTATTCCTGTTATACCAATATTAGTTCGAGTGAAAGAACAGAATAGCTTTCCAGGATGGAGCTCCAGATAAACCATAAACAGTGACGGACAATATTATGTTTAAGAGGTAGAAATATCAACATTTTAACTTATTTTCAACTTTTTTCTTCTTAAAAAGTTATCAGCAGATAAATTTTCATTGAATTTAAACCTTAATTTAATCATATACCGTTTAATTATGCAACTCGAATTATGTACATAAAAAGCACAAAGTGGTATTTATCCACTTACAGGTCATTCCTTATAAGGATATTGGTATCAGAGTTGCAACACGTTTACGCATTGATTGATTCTTCTAAATTTCACAGACAAAAAGTTGTTTATACGCAGATTAATTTAATTTGGATGATTTTATAGTTTTTTTTTGTTATTTAATACACAGCTTTCTGTATAAAGTTGTTAGTTTAGGTATTTACTATTTTTCTAATTTAAGTCCTTAACTATCTCACAGCTCATTGGTTCGAGGTGTGTGATACTTCATGAAGATAACAGATGCTCCATTTCAGACATGCAAATTGTTTGGCCCCCTTACTACAAGTGTCCATATTGTAAATGCAATGCTCATAAAGAAATTGAAGTTGAGTATTGTCCTGTCTCCTGCCCTTTCTGTGATGTACCAATGGAATACATACACAATTTTAATTCAGTGAAAACAAACGATACAAATAAATTTCTTTCATCGTCTAACGAAGATTGTGACGAGGTTGAAGCAGAGAGTGATACGGTAGAGTGTACTGCCTTTGAAGGGATTTATGTTGAGGGTGCTGATTTATTTAATATTTCTGATAACGAAGAAATGTAGTGCACGATATTAAAGAATATACGTTAGTATAACTAATTGTTGTATTATTTTCTGATGAGTGTATATGGTGACTTTTAAGAAAATAGTTTTTGAGTTTACCTTATTATAAATCGAAGAGATGTCTTGAGGTATGTGTACGAATTTTTCTGTACCATGATGCCTTCTATAGGTAGGGTAAAACGGACGCTGACATGCAACATCATAAATAAAATAACCGAACTCTCAAAATCATTTAAACAAAGCGTAACACCCCTCCAAAGCCATAAATTGCATTTATTGGGCTTATATTATTTTATTAATTTTTTGAAAAGATTACTGATTTGTACGAATTTTCCCATATCGCGTCGTATTTTTAAAAGATGATACCGCCCTTTGATGATAGCATGCACCTAATAGAATATCAATATTCTTAATATAATATATAACATTGAAATAAAGGATGTTCTTTTGTTGGAAGTCGCTCAGAGAAAGAATATGTGTTATTTGGGCAAGTCTAAGAAAAAACTATATGTACTGAATAACCATTCAAAATAAAATGTAGAGATGACTTTTGAAATTAGGTCGCTATTTAAGGAAAGTGCCATCTTACTTAAAAAATAAATTAATATATGCTTTGCATTAAACAACAAACTAATGTGAATATAATGTGCTTATTTTGTCTGTTTCTTTCCCTCAGTTTTGTTATGAATAAGCAAAGAATCTAGACAGTTAAGGGTTGAAAGGTTTATATGTAGAACCAAGACCGACGTTTCGCCGCTACCAAGATAAGTTCTTTAGTAGGATAAAACGTTGGTGTTGATTCTACACGCAAATATAAACATTTCAACCCTTAATTTCCTAAATTCTTTGCTTATAATATGCTTGTATTCGTTAGCGGTTTCAGTTTGCTAAATCAATATTTCAAAGTAATAACTATAACCATAGTAACATTACACTGTTCATTTTGATAGTTTGTTGGTTTTGTGAGGAAGTATATTTTTTTTAATCTAACGTCACGGCTTGTTTTTTTTCTAAAATTCACATTATTCTTGTTTCCCTTTAAATCAAGAATATGCCTTTGTTCGCCAGTTTAATTGAACAGCCTAGAACTACTTTACTGGATATTTTAAAGCAGAATTTGGAAATTACAAGAAGGGTATGTCAACCAAAAGTCGTTAAGAATCACAAAAATCAAAGCCAAAAAAGGGGCAAAATGGTTTTTATTATGGTAACCAACACCGACGTTTCGTCTTTTAATATAAGAACTTTTCAAGGCATGTAGATTGCAAGTTCAATTGAACACAGATGATTTCGCTTATGGAATAGGTGGATAGGTACCTATTTAGGTACCTTTAAAAACGTTTTTGATGATCCAAAATATGAGAAAATAATTAAAACAACGTACGTTGTTGCTAAAAATTACAGACAGACATTTAAAAACCATATCCGACACCATCTGCATTTATGTATTCAAAAAATCTATCTACTTACCTTGAAAATTCTTGTATTTGGGTACCAAAAGGCTAAACGTCACCGTCACTCTAAATAAAAGTGTAGGTATGTCTAAAATCAAAATACCTAAACCTAGCTGCATTTTTTTAAGCTCAAATGGATATAGCTTATATTTTACAGGTTTGTGCTTTAATTCCTTTTGATCAGTATTTAAAATATTATGAATGATGTTTAAATCCATGTGGTCAGTTTGCAGGTCAGTACTTAGATATAAAGGATCAGTACTTAAAAATAAATGGTCAATATTTAAATTCAAAGGATTAAGATGGATTTAAATACTGACATAAACAACCCTTGTGTATCTGTTTGTATGGGCTAACCTTTGAAAAGTCTGAACCGTTTTTGATAGAACTTTTACAGACTAAGTAATCTAGGCTACTTTTAGATTGTTGATTGGTTTAAACAATTTGAATTAGTTTCACCCGGTCGAAATCGCGGATAAACGCTAGTAGAATAAAATATACTTTCTACCCTTTAATTGGCTTTGATTTTTATCATAGTATCTCAAGAAAAGGAAAAAATGAAAATTATTGTGTAAACCAAATATGCTGATAAAGTAACGTAAACTTTTGCAATATTAAAGGAGACGCACATAGATAGAAAGGTATTAATTGGAGAGCATGACTTGGGAATGTCACCGAAATGGGGTGTAGGGGAGTCAATTCGAAACGTTGCTGAAGAAATAAATGAAGAGTACACCGATGAAAAATTAACTGGAGTTTTACTGTGTTATCCTATTTACTTTTGTGTAGTAATTGATGTAAGTGTAAAGTATTTTAGAAAAACCCGCAGGTATCAGCTTCGAAATAATAAGAGTATCTAGTGTTTGATGAACGAAAAGCAAATTTAAAATGTAGCACAATTTTTTCTCTATATCACTGTCTTTTTATAACGAGATTTGAGGAAATTTGCCTAAAATCACAATTGAAGTGATTAAAATTAAACTAACTATTTGATGTTTGGTTCGTTTCAGTTTGCTACAATAATTTTTCATAAAAGCAAAGATACTACCTACCCATTTTAATCGGTAATATAATATAATTTGTTAATTTTGTCCAATTTTACAAACTTTTGCAATGACCTGACGAAACTATAATGTTTGAAGAAACTTTGGCGTGTTAGTTACCGTTAATTTACAAATATCCTGCGTCTCAAATGTTTGGTAGCCGAAAAATAGTGAACGAAGAAATTAAAAAAATTGTTTGAATTTTCGCGTAAAATTTGCTGAACCAGACCCTTCGAGTTGACATTTTTCTCGGATGGTGGTAGATACAATAAATGGACAACTTCAAAGTTAAATAACTGGTTTCTAATTATATGTTATATCAAATGATACTAAGTTGATCGAAAAACCTGACCCTAACTTGGTCTTCCGTATAGCGCAATGTGAAGGTCCCAATTGGAGAACTTTTGGCTTGATTATTGTCTTTTTGACAACTGTTTCTTGTTGATATGATAGCTTATAGTTGACTGACTGGCTTTAGATTTTTTATCGTAGATTGTTGTGTAAGTTAATTCACTTCTTCGACCCAGTTGTCGAAATTCATTGGATGCCAGATTGAGAACATATGAAGCTTGAGCGGCAAAATTTAAAGATTAGGAAGGAAGAAGTATGTATTAGAAAGAGTAGGAGAACACAAGGCGCTGTGGGAGTCAATAAGGGAAAGGAGAGATAGGGTAACCTCTGAGATATGGGGAGTTAATAAGAGATGTATTAGAATAGGAGCAGGCGCAAAGAGGGGCAAAGGTGCAGAGCACATAGTGAGATATTCTAGGTTTAGGGAAATGCGAAGATTGTCTTTAGATTAACGATATAAAGTTGATTTATGAACAACTTTCAGTCACAACTTTACTGATTTTATTGATTTAGAAATAATTTTTAAATGTACTACAGTTTTTGGTATATTTTAGGGATCTGAAAACACCCTTAGTAAATTCATAACGATGCTTATAAAAAAGTATGGAAGCCAAATTAGAAAGTTTAAGATGTTGGCCCATTTTCATAATATTTACGCGGTAAGAATTTGTATTGTATGTACATTTGTTTTTGCAGAATTTTTATTGATTGTACGTAGATGAAAAGCCATAATCTTGAGCCTTCACAAATCCATTGCTTATTTCATGAATTGGTCAAAACTCCCTTTGCAATTACACATAACATACCTACAAAGAAATATCTACCTTCTTTTCAATCTCCACACTCAGGTGTCGTACCACCTATTACAAAATTTTGTTTTTAGAGATTTGTAGATGATTGGATTGTAGCATCAGGAAAGCCTCCAAAATTATGGAAAAAGATGCCTACTGACGCTGACATCGAAAGGACTTTTAAATATGTCACATTTTGCGTTAAAAAGTTGTTTGGACTTTGTACTCAAATAAAGCAGCAAACCCCGCAAGTAAGAATTTTTGCTTACATTTTGTTTTTAAGTGTAAGAAAATAATGAAATTCTCATTGTTTCTGTGTATCGGTTAATGACCGATTTCCTTTTTATATATGCTTATGATTACATACTATACAAATAATTAAGCACTTAATAGTTTCTAATTGAACATGCAGTTAAATGATTAATGTTAATTACTGGTATTGCTCTTCCCAATGTTTTTTAACTACATTTATCGATAAGTAGAAAATGTTTAATGGCATTGTTCGTTGATATTAGGTGCAAGGGGCCGTCTCCACATTGGAGATTGGTAAATCTAGCATGTCCTTTGAATATTCTACTACAACTTTGGAATCATCAATTAGCTTATTAAATACAGGTCCTGTGTCTTCTTTCGGTATGTAAATACTACGGGAGAAGTTATCAGGATGTCCATAGTCAGCATTGCCCGAGCAGAGAAATAGATTTTATGGGAAGAGATCGCAATAGATATTGTATAGAAGTTTGGATTATATCCGGGAGGATTGTCTCAAATTGGAGTGTATCCAGAAAATATTTTTCAACTTTTACCTAACCTTCGACAAGGATAATGGGGTGTAAAAATGAAGTTAAAATCCACTTACAATATTAGTCATGTCCGGGCAATGCCAACTCTGAACATCTTGCGGACTTGACCCTTACCATAAACATAAAAACGGTAACCGTGCTGTTACAAAATGTAACAGAAATTTTCAATGAAGTTTTTCTGTGCGCCTTCTCATACTTGATGCTTTTAGGGTTACGTATGCTCGAATAAAAAACGGAATCCTTGTAGGATCACTCGTGTGTTTGTCAGTCCGTTTTTTGATTTATATTTTTTTAACATAAGCATCTATATTTTTTGTTAAAATCCACTAGAACTTGGTTATAGTGACATCTTAGGGATCGGCAATAATTTGAGATAATAACCGGGTGTCGTTACTAAAAGGGTGTACGTATTATATGTAACTTGTACACAAACTGAACTATTCCGGAAGCACTTTTCACTAACTATGCAGTCCGTATGCCCCCCCCCTCTTCTTTTGTCTATCCTTTCCACCAGCTGATGCTGAAGGGCAAACAGTCCCTCTGGACTACACCGGAGCGTAAGGCGGAAGGCACTCTTTTAAGAATCTGGAAAGGGTATTTGGTGATTAGGGTGAGAAAGATGAGACTAACGAAATGAAGACAGTAGAGAGTGATTATCTAATGAACCCCAACCTTTGCCTTAGTGATCCAATCACAGAAAAACTTGGACCAATGCAGATGACGGAATTGAACCAGCGTTCTCCCGAATGCTAAACATTGGTCTAAACCTTTAGGCCATGCTACTAGGTAAAAAAACCCATATGAAGTTACCTATGAGCTATAAATAACGAACGACATGATCTAGAGAGGTTCACACCTTTGCTTATCATTCTTGAGGATACCAGTTCGATCCCAGGTCCATCTGCCTTGCTCCAAACTTTTTATAGTTTCATTACATCATTTAGGCAAATGCAGGGGTAGTAATATTCCACAGATAATCTTTCACTCTCTACTGTCTTCATTTCGTTAGCCTCATCTTTCCTTTCCGCCCTACCTCCAGGTGTAGTCCGGAGGGACTGGCCTCTCACCAGAATTAGTGGCTGGTGGGAATGAGATACCCAAGCTTTTTGGCAATGAGTATGCAGGCATCTGTAGTATGTGCTAACAGGGGCAGTAGGGAATACGCAACATTGCTGCCAAAGGGCTAAAGTACTGATAACATTACAACCATTTTAAGGGTTTGTATTAGGAATAAAAATATGTCTTAAATCCAAGTTTGTTGTTTATAAACGTTGGTTTTAATAGTAAATTTGAAAGACTATTGAAAAATGACGTTACATTAGAGTTGTCGTTATAACCGATGCTGTCGTAACCAAGTTCTACTGCATTTCATTTTCCACTCCTTGTGTTTTGATAACTAAATATCTAGAGTCGTCTGTGGTCTCTATTGCACGGTAAACATTCTAAGAGTTCGCTACAACGAAGAATGTAATTATACCTACATGTTAAAAACGATTTGTTGTGCCCGAACAAGGCTATCATATCCGGATAAAATGGAAAGTCAATATAAAAATTTTTAGTTTTCGCGCTCTATGCACAAGTAATTTCTGTCAGTGGTTCCATGCTAAGCTTAAGCCAGTTTCACTGTATTATTATTTAGCGATAATAAACAAAAGTATTTTAAGGTGCACAAGATAAAGGTAATAAATGGAGAGACTTTCTTCCCGAATATGGATTACTTCAGTTTCTTTTGGATTCACCTTACGTAACTAATGTTTTTGATCTGCTCAATAAAATGAAAACAGTTCCAGTATTGGATATAACAGAAGGTATTTCATTGGAAAATAAAATCAGAAACGAACAGCTACCTACCGTCTTATTGTTTACTTTTAGATTTTTGTTGGCCTCATGGAGAATCTATAAATATTGATGATTTTTTCAATAAACCTAGTGATCCGGCTTCCGATCTTCCACTTCGGTAATTGACTTGATGTAGGTACCTACATATATATGCAGAATATGCTTGGATATTGGACGAAGTTATTCCTTTTAAATGTAAAGGATTCGCTTTTAAATAATAATGTATTTAAGTTTAATAAACTAATAAAAGTTACTCATTTTTCATTTACCCGCATGCATCCTTTGCCATTAGATATTATACTTCGTTTACTTTCTGTAGCGATGTGACCTTCAGTTTGACCGGTGCAAAGTAGAAAAGAACAGCACTAGACCAGAAAAGGAAGGAGACAACTCTCGGCCAAACTCTTAACCGATGAGGAGCGTATAATCCGTACAGTACTGCACGGAAAAATTGACCATTTTATCCACTACAATTGCATTGCTCAAATGTGCTGTTATTGATACCATTTACTACTGAAAATATCAACGAGATGTTTATTTATATTTGAAGACATATTAAAGGCTTTAACGCTTGTTTTCGACTCGCACTACTATTCATGATTGAGGAAAACTTTTGGCAGGTACTGTATGAAAGAGTATGTTTAATGAACAAGAGTCGAGAGTAAAATGAGCTTTTTCTCCCTACTTATGATTTTGCCAGCGCACATCCAAGATATTGGAAGGGGCACATCAAGTAAATGAAGTATATCAACAAAGTTATTTAACAGAGAAAAATGTACCTACGTAAAGGCATTACAAATTTTGGTAAATTCTGGTTTCCATTCATTGATTTGAGGCAATCCAAGGTGGTCAGTCCTTTTCTTCGTTTACTCTCTGTATTGATGTAATTGATGGTTTCGTTTTCATGTCAATTAGTCAATATGGAATAAAAATCTAGCTACATTTGTATTCACTTTTCCGTAACTGGAAAATGCATAACAGATCTGCAGTGGTAAGGATATTTCGTGAAAGCTTTGCTGCGATTTTGTTTTTCGAAAATTTTTATATGCCCTACAGACAAAAATAATTTGGTTCATGCCTGAAATAAATTATTCACAATGGAAAAAAGGGCGGAAGAACTATTAGGGTTTAGAAGAAAGGGGGGAACGCGGGAGGCCCTTCTAGCTTTAGGGGTAATAATAGAGAAAACGATAGAAAAAGGAAAGAGTGTGTACATAGGATTTGTAGATTTAGAAAAGGTTTTTGAGAATGTGGAATGGGACAAGATGTTAAATATACTTAAAAATGTAGGGATGAGTTACAAAGGTTTAAGAGTAATACTTAGTTTGTATAAAAAGCAACAGGTAGGGAAGTATATTATACCTATACTGGGAATACACAATAACACCAACTTTATAAAAAAAAAAAAATTGAAACAAAAATACTGGTATGCAATGGAAGAAAAAGTAAGGAAAGAGCGAATATAAAGATAGGAGACGACAGATTGGAAGAAGTGGCTCATTTTATAGTAAGTATCCAGCAAGTCAAATAAGTCAGGACCGCAGGAATAGTAGGGATGCAAACCAGAGGGCAGCGCAGGATCGAGTCGCCTTCAATAAAAAAAGTCACTTCTATGCTTGCGAACGGTTAATTTAGAAATTTGAAAAAGATTGTTAAAGGTGTATGTTTGGAGCACGGCGCTGTACGGATGCGAAACATGGAAAGTGGGTTCGGCGGAAAAAAAAATGGTTAGAAGCGTTCTAAATGTGGTGTACAGGTGAATCATGATGATACCGTGGATAGAGAAGGTTAGAAATGAAGAGGTATTAGAAAGAATAGGAGAATAGAGGACTGTATGGAAGTCAATAAGAAATAGGCGAGATAGGTTAGTAGGACACCTTCTCAGGCATGAAGGTCTAGTCAGAGACGTGTTAGAGGCAGAAATATGAGTTAATAGGAGTAGAGGTAGACCCAGATTAGACTAGGTACTGTTCGCAAATAGTTAAGGATGTGGGTTGTTCTAATTTTAGGGAAATGCGAAGGTTAGCTCAGGATAGGAAAGACTGGAGGTACGTGTCCAACTAGTCTTAAGATGACCTGATGACGATGATACATATTGTGGCGTGCGTGTCTATTTGCGAGACTGGAGCTGGATGAGGACGTGACTATGGTTTATTTTCGAAGCACTAAGAAGAAGATAAATCTATTCATGAGACTGATTTATTCGAAATATTTACAGAGTATTTGTACAATAATTATTTAGATGAGTTAAATGTAAAATGTCTATCTAGCATTGCTTGCATACATGTATAACGTTTTATGAATTATATGTACCAGAAGGAACTGCCCCTTGGTGATTAACGATATTGGTCATCATTGTGTGAAATATTTTGGGAAATATTGAGCGGGTTTTTTAGTTGATTGTGAAATGCTAGATTAGATTACTGTTCGCAAATAGTTAAGGATGTGGGTTGTTCTAGTTTCAGACCGAGCGGCATGGCCTAGAGGTTCAGACCATTGCTTAGCATTCGGGAGGACGCCGGTTCGATTCTGCCTCCGTCTGCCTTGGTCCAAGTTTTTCTGTGGTTTCCTTGGATCACTTAGGCAAATGCTGAGGCAGTAATTTTCCACAGATAATCTTTCATTCTCTTCTGTCTTTATTTCGTCCGTCTCAACTTTCTCACCCGAACCACCACCCACCCATTCCCACGATTCCTGAAAGCAGGCTGAAGAGGACCTTCCGCCCTACCTTCCGGCATAGTCCGTAGGGACTGCCCGCCCGCCAGCATTACTGGCTGGTGGGAATGAAACACCCAAAAGTTTTTTTTTCTAGTTTCAGGGAAAAGCGAATATTAGCTCAGGATAGGAATGAGTGGAGGTGCGTGTTCATAATGAAATATCAAAAAGGATTTATTAATAAAAGCATTTTTATTTGTACTTGTTAGAATAAATGTTTATTAAATGTAGTAAACAATGGATAAATGACAAAGAAAACCACACAATTATTTATTTCGAGATTATTTTACTCCATACGTTCTACAGATTCGTCTGTAGTAACTTTCCTTATGGCCTTTGAAACATCCATAAAGATCGTTTAGCTTGATACAATCCAAAACTGACATTCCTTCTCTTTGTCCCACAGAGACTCCTTCCTTTTTAGGTGTAATTGTTGGTTTACTTCTGTCCACAGCGAAGAAATTGTTACCATAATGCATAAGAGAATTATAGTCGTATGGATATTTGGTGAATGCCTTGTGATACGGTTGTATTTTGAAATTTTGCAAGCTATCTATAAATTAATGAAATATTGATTTGTATTCGAAATAAACAATTTATTTTTCAACAAACAATAGATTAATAATGGTAACGACTTTCGAAATTGCTATTTTTCACGATTAGATATTTTCCCCAAAGATCTTTGTTGTGATAGGTATAATACCAAAATATTCGTGTTTTTGTTTTACTTTTTCTATCGGCATAGTCAAATAGGTATTTAATTTGAAAAATGGAGTATTTGAAAGTTTCTCTGGTAGACGTGTTACGATTGTAATTTACAACTGAGATCTCAACCTTCATTATCATCATCATCATAAGGTCGTCAGTCCTAAAATTGGTTAGACACGCACTTCCACTCTTTCCTATCCTGAGCTAATCTTCGAATTAGCCTAAAACCTGAATATCTTACATCCTTAACTATTTGTGAACAGTAATCTAATCTAGGTCTACTTCTACTCCTCCTAACTCCCATTTCTGCCTCTAATATCTCTCTGACTAGGCCTTCATGCCTGAGAAGGTGTCCTACCAACCTATTTCGTCTATTGGCCATCCAAATGACTCCGGTCCCACTAATACTTTTTAATCAATCTTTGAAGATATATTTATATTAATATACGGTCAGTTTTGGCTAAAGAAATTTATGTACCAAAACCCAAAATGGCTTTTAGAGGTCATAAAACTTTGTGATGATTTTCATTTTGAAAACGTTTTGTTATATATCAGACACGTTGTTTTCCAAATTTCATCTCATATTAACGTAAATCTACCTGCACGAGCTGGTTATCAATATATTTAGCATATCTAGTATACTTCGTTTGGTTTCTGTAGCGATGTGACCTTCAGTTTGACCGGCGCAAAGTAGAAAAGAACGGCACTAGGCCAGAAAAGAAAGGAAACAACTCTCGGCCAAACTCTTAACCGGCGAGGAGCGTAAAATCTATACAGTACTGCACGGAAAAATTGACCATTTTATCCACTACAATTGCATTGCTCAAATGTGCTGTTATTGATACCATTTACTACTGAAAATATCAACGAGATGTTTATTTATATTTGAAGACATATTAAAGGCTTTAACGCTTGTTTTCGACACTACTATCGATGATTGAACAAAAATTTTGGCAGGCATTGTATGAAAAAGTATGTTCAATGAACAAGAGTCTAGACGTCTAGAGTATAATGAGCTTTTTTCTCCCTACCTACGATTTTGCCAGCGCGCATCCAAGACATTGGAAGGGGAACATCGCTAGAGAAAGAAAATGAAGTATATATTACTACGTGTCACTGAATAAACCCACTTTGTACCTTCGGCCAGTGGTTATACTAACGCCAACCCCATAATAATTGTATGAAATACTACATTTCGAGTTTAGACAGTAACAAAAGTATTCATTCTCGTATTTATATATATATATATATATTGAATAATTACTTGGTTTTATGTTGTCTCTATGTAAGTCAATATACTTATCCCTGTCCCATCGTGATTGTTCATGGAAAGTTCCCAAAGCGTGCATTATTTCATGAATAGGAGTTCCTTCACTAGCTAGACATCCAGGGCTATAATCCGTTGGGGCTTGTAAACTAACAACCTGCTCACCACCCCGTCGGCCCACATGGGACCAGCAACCCGAAGGGTCCTTGACGGGTTGAATATGAATATAATCGACAGTCTGTCTATCCCACGGAATTAATTTTACACAAGTCATATAATTAATTTTCTCAATTGCTCCATGAATTAATTGTGTAGATGCTTCGTCTAAAATGATTGAAATTAAAATTACATTTATTTAGGTAACAAGTTCTATTCGATGAGAACTATTTGTTAGTGGTTTGTTGTCAGAAATAATAGGTGTTTTTATCGAAGTCAAGTCAAATACTACTATCCAAACAGGACTTTCTCATCCATATGAAAACATTACAATGGAATGACTCGACTATTACAATTTATCAAATATGACAAAGTCTGATAATACGAAAACCCTTGTTAAGACCAATTGTGATACTAGTCGACCTTAGATGTAAGCAATGATAGAAATTCGAGGTATAATTTTTTGTTTTATTACTTTTGTGATTGAAAAATAGAAACTTATTGTTGTATTTTTAAATTTTGTAGGTAGTTTGAAAATGACTGAAATGGACAGTCGAAACGTCGCTTTTACAATAAAGAAAGTTCAAATATAGAACATATCGTTGGTTAATTGGCGAGATTAGAGTCATTTTTCACATTTTGATTGCAGTTTGTATTTGATATTATTAAAGTAGAAACTGGGCTTGAAAACTATTCAAACATAAACAGCAATAGATTACAGTAAAATGTAAAATAAACATGTGCATTTTGTGTTTTGAATTTTAATTGTAAATAGAACTAAGTTTAACTTAAATTTCAAATATGTATATCCCATCTCTGCTTACTGTATAATTCACTTATATAGTAAGATACAATTCCATTTTTCCAAATTTTGTCTGGAAAGTTAGTCCACCTAAATCCTACCCTCCATTTGTCATACATCGCTTCGTCCATGGCTATGTCTCCCTCAAATAACCCAGGTTTTACTTCCTCGTCTTGATCTTGGAGTTTCTTGGTTTCTTCTGGTGCTAGTCTCATTAAAATATTTTCAGGCTTTTTAGAATTATCCGAAGTACATTCGACTGCAGCAGGCACTAAAAGCTATGTGATTGAGCTTCATAGAAACTTAGTAAGCTATTGTTGTTTCAAAATTTACAAACTAAACATTCAAGTCTATATAACTTTTATAACTTTTTTAAAAAACCAATTAAGTACGTAACTATAAAAGAACACATACATACATGGCCAATATTTACGGTAAAATGATAAGAACAGTATAAGTGCTTGGTTATTAGATCTCATCAGCAGACCAGAGGCAGATTTTTAAAAGCAAACTGATTAATCTAGTTTAATTTTTATATTTAAATATTAAGTCCAAAAATCTTTTTGTTAGGTCCACACGCTTGCAACCAGACAGAAAGACAAAACCATGACAATATTCACTTCGTTAGTGTTGTCTCTTTCTATCCTGAACATATAATTCTAACCTAACGGAACATAGTCTTCAGTGTAGTATTTGTTTTATATTTTTGTGCTAATATATTGTTTATTTTTTAGATTAGATTTAATGTGATTCAGAGCGTTTGTTTTTTAATGTTAACAGCCAACCTCTAGTAACCGTTTATTCCGTTATGTAGTACTAATTTAATTATGTATATATAGGAAGCTCTATTATCGGCATTATTTACATTCTCCATCCACGTAACTGCGCGTTTCGGTGGACACCTATGTTGCAATTTTACGTACAGGATCTTGTTGAAAAATTTTTTTGTCCTTACCCCGCTGCTGAAGTCACCGTAAGATTGTTAATTGCATTTGTACTTTACACTCTCCGAAGCACTTATTTTTAGTACACCCTGTATAAGTGCATATGTATGTATGTCAGACTTTCAAAATTTTAGTTTGAATCATAACATCTATACTAACCACGGCCAAGTGGAGGTAGGATTGATGATTTTAAATTAGCCACTGTCTTAGGCACACAATAACCCGAGAAGTAGGTAACCATAACGAGTATCACAGCTGTTACCATTTGATTCATTTTTGTTATGAAAATTGCCACAAGTTGTTTGTTGGAAATTAAAATTACAATTAACTGATTTTCTATCATAAAAATTGAAATCAGTTAAACGAAGTGATATAAAATGGTAATTACACATTTCAATTTAATTGTTCATTGAGTTTGATTTTAAAAGGTTTTAAAAAAAATATTACAACTAAATTTTGATTATCCGTAAATTAGTCAAGAAACAAAACAATGGATTTCTGATATAAAATGACAATGACACATTTCATCTTTTTGATTTCTGTAATTTTTAATGTCTTACAAATTTGCGACGATTGTAAATTCGACGTATTTAATAGGTTTTTTCATTCTATTATTCCTAATGTGTCTCTGTGTTCTGTTAAGATTGTTTTCCTTTTGTTATGTAAATTTGATTTTCTGTTAAAGAAAGCGCCTGCTTCACTTCATTCAATTACAATGGCTACGTAAATAATATTTAAGGTTTGAGTGCAGATATTATTAACATAAATATAGAATCTATACTTACAATTACTATAATGATAGTCATTCTTCTAATAAGTTAACAGCGATACACATATACAAGGTTTCATATGAAGGAATCTAGTAAAAAATATACCTAAATGTTTTCCCTTATTTTCTCTTAATATTTTCTATTCCTAATGTTATCATTAAAATTAAAAGGAAAATCTTTCTCGTACTATTTTTGGTTTTCTCTTCTTTATGAAATTATCAAACGATATTGATTTTTATTGTAAGCATTNACCCGACTCCGCGCTGCTCTTTTTACTTTAAATCGCGCTTTTTCTGTCTTGAGTTATCTAACTCTCTAAATATTGAAAATCTGTTTTTTTTTTCGTCTCCTACTATTTTTATGTTAGCTTTAACTTTACATTTAAATTCTTTAGATGCTATTATTTTTGTTTCGTTTTTATGAATTTTCTTGACTTACTTTAGCGTCAATACCGCTGCCATTTCATCTATAGCTATAAGCTACATATATGTGGTAATAATTGAAAAAGAATTTAGAAGCTATCAAAAAGTGGTGTTATCGGAAGATGTTAAAAAGAGGAACTATTAGAAAAAGTTAGAGAACACAGAGCGCACTATGGAAGTAAATAAGAAAAAGGTGAGATAGGTCGGATAGGACACATTCTCAGCGACGAAATTAGTTACAGACATTACACGCAACAACAGGAGTTAAAAGGGGCTGAGGTAGATTTAGAATGATTATTGTTCGCAAAGAGGGATTTCTTTAGTTTTCGAGAAATTTGATGATTGGTTCACGCTCAACAAGTCTTTGGGCTCAAAATCTTATGATGATGCTAACTTTTAAAAAATGAATTATTAATTTGTCCTTTTCGCACGCTACTGCTAAGCTGTTCCGCTGATTCTTATTACTTACTTCTGACTACCTCCTCCTGTGGGACCAGGGAAACCAAAATTCGACATTTACAGATGTTTAATTAAAATTATAGATTAAACAGTACTGTTTGAAAATAAATAAAAGTAAAACAAAAATATTGGTATGTAAAGGAAGAAAAAGTACGGAAAAAGCGAATAGGAGAAGAAGTGGTTGATTTTCTGTATCTAGAAAGTCAGATAATTCAGAATAGAAGGAGCAGTAGATATATATNGCAGGGTCGAGTCGTCTTCAATAAAAAGAAGTCCCTTGTATGTTCGCGAACGGTTAATTTAGAAATTTGAAAAAGATTATTAAAGATGTACGTTTGGCGAGGGGTGCTGTACGGGTGCGAAACATAGACATCGGGCGTGACGGAAAAGAAAAGGTTAGAAGCGTTCGAAATGAGAAGGTTAGAAATGAAGTGGTATTAGAACGAATAAGAGAACTGAGAACTCTAAGGAAATCAATGAGAAATAGGAGAGATAGGCTGGTAGAACAACTTCTCAGACATGAAGGACCAGTCAGGGATATATAGGAAGCAGAAACAGAAACAGATAGTTAAGGATGTGGGATGTTCAAGTTTTAGGGAAATGCGAAGATTAGCTCACGATAGGAAAGAGTGGAGGTGCGTGTTCAACCAGTCTTAGGACTGACCACCATGATGATGATTCTTAATTCTTGTAGTAGCACGTCTTACTTATTAACGTTATTATTTTAAAATTAATACAATAAATGGTCACGAAAATAAACGATTTTGATTAATGGTTATTCTGATCCGAGAAAAATGGTAGAAATTTTTGTGAACTCTCTCCTTCCTAAAATCCTGGATCCAGGTCTCACACAAGCAAAAGTTTGTAAGGATCGTTAATATTGTGGTACCTTTTGCATTAAAATTTTTTGTTAATAGACTTAGTACAATTTGTACTATATGTAACTTAGTTGGAACTGTTAAACATGTCCATACAATACCAAATTATGAGGAAACGTTTAATTGCTGGTTTTAACAATGGAAAATTAAACTACTTCTACTAGCAAAATATTTAAATGAGATACGTATCCATAACCTTCAATATTCACAAGTCAAGGTACAAAATATAATATTTTTATATTTTTGTTGTTAGTTATGTCAATGAATGCAAAATCTATGTAATACTTTCTTACGGTTAGTACAAATTATTGTATTGTGTGTGTTCTGATAATGTATTTTGTACATGCATACATCGTTTTACAAATAATTGTTTTCGTTACAACTGAAGGTATATTAATATAATTAAGTCGCCATTAGATAGTGATATAATTGTCCTTACACATTTTCCTGATTAACAGAATACGTTCTTCAAACTGTATCTAGTAGTTCTCCATTAAGGATTTCGCTGAGGGAATCAACTATTTATATTGAACTCGTCAAACTTACGGGACGGACTAATAGTTGTGTGTAAAAACAAATACCGCACGCAGATGAAGTTATCATACAATAAAAAATAAATTAAGAATTGTATTTTATTTGTATCATTAACATGGGTGTAGCGAAAGTATTTTCCTAGGGAGAGGGGTAGATTTTTAATAGCTGTAAATTTATGTAGTTTTAGTACGTTTGGTTTCTATGTTTTTAAACTTCGTGTTGAAATCGTGACTCGTTAAAGACTTTTTCAGGGGAGGCAATGAGCTTGCCAGGGAGGGGGCGGTGCCCCCATTGCCCTTACCTATTTACGGCCATGGTCATTAAAACGGATTCTGACTTGTTTTCACTTTCTTTCAAGTTCAAATTCCAATTTTTAATATTTACTGTAAGATCGTTATTTTTACTTTTAAGAAAATCCTCTTCAGTATCAACCTCCCGAAGTAAGTCCTGCATTATTCGAAGGTGATTTAGAATGGGATGAAGGAATTGATACAAAAAGAAGATTGGGAGTAATCATCCAGCAAAAGCTTTGGACCAACAAAACCGTACCTTACCTTATCAGCAAAAAATATAGTTAGTTTATTTTCATTGTATACCATCAGGTTTTTACAATCTACACGATTACAATCTTTTGCCTTAACACTAAATTTCCTATACAATGTGTTATACGATGAACCCAAGGTTGTTCCCCATTCCTTGTTTGCCCACCATCTGTCTAAACTGTCCTTAAATGAATCTCTTCATATTCCCTTTAATCCCAAAAGATTCGACAGAATTCAGTAACTTCCAAATTCTCAACCACCTCCCTTACCTTTCCACCTCATTTCGATGGTTTTTTATTTAGAATATCCCTCATTTCTTCCCTTAAATAAATTTTTGACTATTTCTCGTTTGGCATTCCTATAATATCCCTGAGATCGAAATGCGCGTTCGCTCACTATGTACTCTAAATACCCGAATTGTACTTTACCCATTGCATACATTACAATAAATTATTGTTAAGGACATACCTTTTCTTAGGCAATTTCTTTAAATATAAACATTTTCAGACAATAGAGAAAAAAAGTACATTCGGAAAGCAATTAATGTCATTAACCGTATGACTTGCATTGAACTTATTCCGAGGATGAAAAATGAAGTCGACTATCTTTATTTCAAAAATAGCAAGAAACATTCCGGATGCAGCTCTTATGTTGGCCGAAGAGGAGGAAAACAAAACATTTATTTACAAAAGCGTAATTCAATGGGCGGCAATTGTTTCAGAAGAACTGGTACAATAATTCACGAAATAATGCATTCATTAGGAGTACTTCATGAGCAGTCCAGATTGGACAGAGACGAGTATATAACTATACACTTTGAAAATATCATGCCAGGTAACAATGACGATTTCTTCTTACATTATAATTGACCTACTTAATAATATAGGGTTGTTCGGAAAGTCATTTCGTTTTTTTTTGTGGAAATGAAAGACAGTTTTCGTATAATAAACAAATACTTTATTAAATTATATATTGACCGTTCTGGTCCAACACCTTTTGCCATCTTTCTGGTAGTAGTATAATTCCACGCTCATAAAATTTTTGGTCTTTGCTGGCAAAAAACTGATCGAGGAGGTTTTTGACCTCCTCATTTGAGGTGAAGGTTTTACCGTCTAAAAAATTTTGGAGTGACCGGAACAAATAATAATCCGATGGTGCCAGGTCTGGACAATATGGTGGGTGTAGCATTGTATCCCATTCAAGCTGTAAAAGCTTTTGGCGAGTGACCAAACTTGTGTGAGGTCTCGCGTTGTCTTGGTGAAACACTACACCTTTCCTGTTGATTAGTTCTGACCTTTCCTGTTGAAGTGCATCATTCAGTTTGTCCAGCTGATGACAGTTATCCGATAAAAAGCTCAAGAAAAACAATTCCTTTAAAATCCCACCAAACAGACAGCATCACCTTTTTTGGTGAATATCGGCTTTGGAAATGGTTTGAGCCGGTTCATCTTTTTTGCTCCATGACCTCTTGCGTTTGACGTTGTTGAAACCCATTTTTCGTCCCCAGTGATGATGCGCTTCAAAAACGGATCATTTTCGTGACGTTTGAGAAGCGAATCGCAGACGTCAATGCGGCGACACAGATTTCTCTCTGTGAGAACATGGGGAACCCATACATCGAGCTTCAAGGATATTCCCAGGCCTTTCAAGTGGTCATAAACTGTTGAATTTGATAAATTTAACCTCAATCCGATCTCACGTGTTGTTATTCGCCGGTTCACATCAACTAATGCCTTTATCGCGTCTTTATCAGCTTCAACCGGCCTTCCCGAACGTGGTGCATTTTCGACATCAAAATTGCCGGATCGAAATTTAGCGAACCAGTTCTGGCACTGGCGTACTGTCAACACACCTTCTCCATACACATCAGTCAATTTCTTTCTGGCTTGAACAGCATTTTTACCCTTTCTGTAGTAAAACAGTAAGATATGTCGAAAATGCTGCTTATCGCTCTCCATATTTAAAAGGGTACCAACCAAAAACTACTGCGTAGAATTAATTGGAATTTTTCACACACAAGCCTTGCTATATGAGCTCTCAAAGCATATAAAAATTAAATTATACGGCTTAAATGTGAAGTTGGGTGCAAAAGAATACAATTAAATCCTCTGTCGGGAAAAAACGAAATGACTTTCCGAACAACCCAATAAGAATCTTTATGTAGAAGTATATTTGAAGCTAACTAGTGAGATCAGAGATTTAAACTTCAAGGATTGTGGTAAAATTGCTAAAATAAACAGGAGATTAAAGATTAAATGATGTTTATAGAAACAAACAATGACCAAAGCAAGGTATGAAAATGGTTGAAGAAATTTTGAGAAAGTGAAAATCAAAATTCTGGAAAAACCAGCAAAGAAACTGAGAGGGTGGAAGTATATTAATTTTGGTTTTTCTACATATTTCTCTTTAAATCACTTCATCGACCTCTGTAGTTTGCTCTGGTGTCATTACTGTTTCTACAAATATTATTTAATTTTCTGTATTTTTCTTCATAATGAAATAGTTAAATAGATACACAAAGATACTTTGTTAGTTTCATTCATATATTAGAAATTATTCTGATAATAAAAACTAATATTTAGAATCTAATCAAGTGTTTCAATTTATATATCTATTCTACCATTTAAATGTTCTCCGAACGTTCAATTACTATTCTCATTTATTGAAGATTTAATATCATTAATTGTCAAAGGTATCGCATAATAAAAAAATCAGTTTAATTGACATTGTCAGCTAATCACAGGTACTGATATAGATTTTGTTTTATAGGTGCCGAGAAAAATTTCAGAAAGACGGTACATAGTTTTGCTACCTCCAAATTCCAATACGATATAAACTCGATTATGCATTATGGTGGGAACTACTTCAGCATAGATGAAAAAAAACCGACAATAACTGCAAAAAAAGCAGGAAGTATAAAACTGGGACAAAGGAAAGGAATGTCGATTTTGGATTGTTTAAAGTTAAACCATATGTATGGATGTCTCCAAGAACCCAACGAAAAGAAGCGATACCAGAGCATTTGTAATTCTTTCGGAATACAATAAATTAAAAAATCAACTGCGTGTCAAGCTCTTCCAATATATCTTGATACTGAAATACTTATAATAAGCACCTACTGTATATCTATGTAGATTGGTATATGTAAAAATAACTAAATGATTATTGATGCTCTTTCATTTCTCAGAGTTTGTAATAGGAGTAATTTCTTTGAAACATTAAACTTATTAAACCATGTTCATATTTGTTAATTATTATTATTTCCAATTTTTCCGTTTAATACTTTAAGAATAAATGTAATAGGGCAAACAATTTTCATAATTTTCAATTTCTATTCAAAAATTATGTCATTTTCTACCTTAGTTAGATTTCAATCCT
Organism: Agrilus planipennis; assembly: GCF_000699045.2. Classification (NCBI taxonomy): domain Eukaryota; kingdom Metazoa; phylum Arthropoda; class Insecta; order Coleoptera; family Buprestidae; genus Agrilus; species Agrilus planipennis. The sequence continues at coordinate 2,252,581 of NW_020438946.1, forward strand.
TTATTATTATTAGTATTATCCATAATTAACTCATAAAACAAAATTGTGTTTTACTCCCATCAATTGATAATAGGAGGTTGGCTATTCCACTGATCTACAGTATGGGAATGGTTAAGCCCTCTGTAGTATCCTTTAGTATGTGAACGGGTGGAAGGTGGTATTTATGGAGAGGAAGATGATACGGACGAAACAAAGACAGGAGAGACCTGAAAGATTTTTTTACCATTTTCATGTTACACACCCACCAACTAATGCAACTGGGAGGGCTATTTCACTGTAGTGCAAAGTAATGGCTAAAGCCAAAAGCCTCCTTCAGTCTCCTTTAAAAATAGTGGGAATTGTGGTGGATGGCGGTAGTTGGGAAGAGACAGATAAAACGGACAAAGTGAAGATAAATACGTCCCACTGACGTATACTGTGGTATAAAATGATGGCTAAGGTCAAGAGTCTTCTTTACTCGACTTTAGGAATGGTGTGGGAATGGGTAGGCGGTGGTGGTTAAAGAGAAACAAATGGAACGGATGAAATGAAGACAGGAGAAAAGTGAAACATTTTCTATGGATTATTATTATTCTGGTGTTTCACTCCTTACACCGCCGTTGATGCAGCTGTGATGTAAAGTGATGGCTATGATCAAAAGTCTTCTTTATTCGCCTTTAGGAATGGTGTGGGAATGGATAGGTGGCGGTGGTGGGTAAGTAGAGGCAGATGAAACGGAAGAAATGAATACAGAAGAGAAGTGAATGTTTTTTTTGTAGAATATTCGCATATTTGTGTTTCACTCCCATCAGTTGATGCTTATGGGTGGACTGTTCTACTAACTTACACTTTGGTGTGAAGTGATGGATAAGGCGGAAAGCTCTCCTTAATGTTTTTTAGCCACATAGCGAATGAAGAGAGAAGCGAACAGATAGATTATCTGTGAAATAGTACCACCCCCAACACTTGCTTACACGATTTAATGAAATCACTGAAAAACTTGGAGCAAGATCCAGACAAACATTTACTCAGACAATCCGCTCGGCCGTAATTATTGGAACTATTTATTCATTAGGTTCCAACCATGACCAATTTTGAGTCACTATTTCACATTATTTGGATATGGCAACTTATAACAGGTAGATAGAAGGACGGACTTATGGAGGGAGAATCATCGACAGGACATTAATACAATTACTGTTCAGTTTTTCTATTGTGATACACTAAAAATAAGCGTTGAAATAAAAATAAGAAGATTAACGAATTTGAGATAAAGTTGATGAAATGCTTCTTAATAAATGATTTAGGTAAACGGAACCCCTTAATTCATAAGATTACGCATTAGTCTATCAGAAATCAAAATTTGGCAAAATTATTAACCAGTATATTTTACACTACTTAAAGTTTTAATATGTTTATATCTACCTACAAAAATTACAGAGGTAAAGTTGAATATTTGAAACAAACTTTTTAATTTTGTCTTTCATGCGGGGTATCATTTCGAAAAGTGTATTTAACGAGATAGTCTGGGAAATCCCCGAAAATCGAGCCATTAATTTTTCTCCTCGAATTATTTTTACTTGAATAAACTAAGCAATTATAAAACGTAATTAAAATGGATCTGAACTGAAACAATAATAAAATCTTTAAAGGAATTGTTAGTAGATCTAAAGTTTAATGGAAGAATTAGGTAATATAATATTTCTATAAAACAATAAATTATATTTAATGACATGCGATTTGTCACTAACAAATACAACAATAAATTGGTGTTTAAATAAGTTACTTTTCCTATTAAATAAACAGCCAGAGATGAGACTTTTATTATTTTAAGACGATATTCCTAAAAATTTGCAAATACTAAAATACTTTCTCCTTGTCTTTGGATTATCTAAACAGCCGTAGAGATCGTTCAGTTTCAGACAGTCTAAAACAGACATTCCCTTTCTTTGACCCAATTTTTTCACTCCAGATACTTTCGGAGTAATTGTCGGCTTTCCACTGCCTATGCTGAAATAATTTTTGCCATAATGCATAATGGAATCGAAGTCATACTCGAAACTGAAAGAGGTATTTTCGGGACTCTGTTTCTGGAAATTAGACTTGTACCCTAAAAGGTGAAAATAATTACTTGGAAATTTAAAGTACATTTACTTTTTACTCATACTGCAATAGCATACTCACTAGGCACAATATTCTCTGGATGTATTTTAACATATCGGTCCCTGTCCCACCTGGAATGTTCGTGGAATATTCCTAAGGCATGCATTAGCTCATGTATCGCTCTACCCTCGTTGCCTAAACAATTTGTGCTTCTATCGGTAGGTGGTTGCAAACTGAGAATTTGTGAACCGCCTTTACGTCCTACGAAAGACCAGCATCCTGCAGGGTACTTGATGGGCCAAATGAGGAGATAATCGCTAACTTTTCCATTCCATGGAATAAATTTCACGCAGGTCATAAAATTTATCGTTCGGATCGCTCGATAAATCGTCACATAATCAGTCACATCTAAAATAATTTTTAATAAGAAAATTAGGAAAGTTCTAAGCTGAATGTGTTTTACCATACAAAGGACTTATGACGTAAGGAACGGTTTTGTTAAGCCAGAGCTTTTCGGGAAATATGTCCTTGCGGAGTCCAATTCTCCAGTATTTGTAAATGTCGTTTTCCATTGCCATGTCTCCTTGGAATAAACCGGGACGTACTTCAGGATCCTGGTCATGGAGTTGGTCTATTAAGTCAGCGTCTATATCGGCTAATATTGAGCCAAAAAAGAAAATTAATGAAATTAAAATGTCAGGGATGTTAAGCGTTTCAATTAAGAGATTACGGCTTTGAAAACCAATCCCAAAATTTGCATCGTTCTGAATTTCAAGATTTTAATCATTTTTGAGAGTACATGAATACAGTATCTACAAAATAAATTTAGTACTTGTTTATAATAACGTAAGCTTATATAAATATTTATACAACAACAATAAATTACAATGTGGACGTGAACCGAATTAGTAATAAGTCTTTTTTCAATTTAGTATATGTTATAACTGAAAAATGATATAAAAACTAATTGCACTATCTAGGACTTAAGTCTAATATCACTCTTTTATCAACCAAGACAAACTTGGAAACATTGAAACAGTAAAGGAAATGTATGGAATAGGAATACTACATTTTTGAAAATATAAAATTGCTGTAAAGCAATATACGAAATTTAGCTTAAAAGGGATGTTCGATTAAAACGTGTCATATTAGCTTAATTGAACATTTTGCTCATTAGAGCCATTTAGATCATTCATCAAATAAACGCAAAAAGAATAAAGCTTTCATTATTTAAACTACTGGAAGTGTAGTCGACCAAGGGATTTTTGAAAGTTTTAGATATTAAAGATGAGAATTGTAGATCCGATCCTGTATTTAACTTTCCCAAACACCTTAATCTCTCTCTTAAGCCAAAGTAGAATAAAACAAAAGTAAATAATAAGTACCTACATGTTTTCCGAGCAATGGATATCAACGAAACAAATTTTTTCTTATATTATCAACTATATCCAGGGGCAAAAGACTAGTATGCTTTGATTGCAGATAATATAGCAGTATTAGCATCCAGTAAGGAGGAGTTATAGACAGCTTTAAATAAAATGGAATCGGTATTGACAAAACAGTATTGTATGAAAATAAATAAAAGTAAGACTAAAATATTGATATGCAAGGGAAGGAAAAGTAGGGAAAGAGCGAATATAAAGATAGGACACGAAAAATTAGAAGAAGTGGTTGATTTTAAGCATCTAGGAAGTCAGATAAGTCAGGACAGAGGGAGTACTAGGGATATAAAGCAAGGTCGAGTAGCCTTCAATAAAAAGAAGTCACTTCTATGCTCACGAACGGTTAATTTAGAAATTCGAAAAAGATTATTAAAGATGTACATTTGGCGCGGGATGCTGTACGGGTGCGAAACATAAACAGTGGGCGCGACGGAAAAGATAAGGTAAGAAGCTTTCGAAATATGGTGTTTCAGGCAAATGATGGATCGTGGATAGAGAAGGTTAGAAATGAAAGATATTAGAAAGAATATGAGAACAGAGGACTCTATGGAAGTCAATAAGAAATAGACGAGATACATTGGTAGGATACCTTCTCAGGCATGAAGGCCTAGTCAGAGACATAATAGAGGCAAAAACAAGAGTTAAGAGGAATAGAGGTAGACCTAGATTAGATTACTGTTCGCAAATAGTTAAGGATGTGGGTTGTTCTAGTTTTGGGGAAATGCGAAGATTAGATCAGGATAGGAACGAGTGGAGGTACGTGTCCAACCAGCCTTAAGACTGACGACCTTATGATGATGATTATTATCAACTATAGGTTTTACCCGCGGCTTCGCTCACGTTGATGTCAGAAATACGTGTCATCGACGACCACATAAAACCAATTTTTCAACATTTTAGGAACAGTATTACTCTATGTCCTTTTCTGCACCCCTGACAATGTGTATACAAAGATAATCGACGACCACATAAAACTAATGTTTTTTTATCTTTCTGGAATAGTATGTTTTTTCTGGATAAAAGGTACCTTATGTCCTTTTCTGAACCCCTGATAATGAGTGTACGAAATTTCATGGTGATAGGTTGAGTAATTTAGGCGTGAAAACGCAGCAAACCAACTCATATTTGAATTTATAATTTTAGTTAGGATTTGTTAAAAAATATGATTGGTACGAACCATCTTCGGGGATAGGTGGATGCATGATGTCTGGTACATGAGGCAGAACCACGCGACTTATGCAAACATTGTTAAGTAGTAGGACCGCAATGACCAAAACACATCGCACCTTACACATTTTACTTAAGTAAACCACAATACTGACGCTACTAACGATATCACGGCTTTTGCATGCCGATGAATTAAAAGAACGGTGGCACATACCTTTTAAACCAGGTGGCACACATTTTACCGTATACTTACCATTAAAATCATTTCTCCATATTTGGAACGAAGATATGAAAGTAAATGAAATGAAATGGAGTAAATCAGGTAAACACTTTCATACAATTGTTTGTTTATCGATAACCGAAACGGCAAAAGTAGGTAAAAATAGTGATTAAAGTAAACCTTGCTGGTCATATAAAAAACAGATATCTGTGTATTAACTAATAAAGAGTTTTAAATTTTGATCGTCTATTTAAAAAAATTGTTGTTAAAAATTTTCCTTCACTTATGAATCCCAAATAAGTTAGAGAACAGAGGGATAATGCCATATCAGTGGTAGCCTTGACGGGGGGATTAAGTCAATTACTACTTAAGGGCGTCTGTATTTAACGTCAGGGGATCATTTTTTTATGAAATTAAATTGAAAATTTTGAAAGGTTTGGAATCGTTAGGTGGCGTAAATATCATCATAAGGTCATCAGTCCTAAGACTGGTTGGACACGCATCTCCACTTTTTCCTATCCTGAGCTAATCTTCGCATTTCCCTAAAACTAGGACAACCCACATCCTTAATTATTTGTGAACAGTAATTTAATCTAGGCCTACCTCTACCCCTCCTAACTCCCGCTTCTGCCTCTAGTATGTCTCTCACTAGACCTTCATGCCTGAGTAGGTGTCCTAGGTACTAACTTATCTCGCCTATTTCTAATTGACTTCCATAGAGTCCTCTGTTCTCCTATTCTTTCTAACATCTCTACATTTCTAACCTTCTCTATCCACGGTATCCTCATCATTCGCCTGTAACATCACATTTCGAACGCTTCCAACCTTTTCTTTTCTGCAGCGTCCACCGTCCATGTTTCACACCCGTACAGCGTCGCTCTCCAAACATACACATTTTTTAATGCTACATCGAATTCTTCTCTCATTATGGGATAACCTAGTTCATCTATCTCCACACTATCTTCCTTCTCTAATATATCTCATAACTCAAGGCCTGTGTATAGGTTCTCTAAATATATTTTCCATCTATCTGCCTTTTCCTCATTTTCTATCAAAATGACCCCTGCCTCGTTTCTTATATTATTACTACCATACCCTACATTTCTAAAATTCCTTTTAATTTCACTACTTCGAATTTTTCTTCTACCTCTTTACACATCCTATCCTTAGCTGCTCTACACTTCCTAATTATTTCCCACTTTATAGCCTTATATCTTTTTGTTATTCTTCGTCTGTCCTGTTTTTATATTTCCGCCTTAAATGACTTTATACAATCAATATATTATATGCATAAATAAAGAAAGAGCTAAAAATGTATGTATCCGCTTAAGTTAAACACGTGCACTCAAAGATGTGTAGCGCGTTCGATAGGTCTTTAGGGTAGTTCATGCATAAAGCCATTTTGGTTGCGATGGACAGAAGTGTGTGGGAGATGAAGGTGGCCAACGTGTCCATATCTATCTGTTTTAATCCCATACGTTTAAAGAATTCCAAAAATAGTTCCTGAAAAATTGCTATGGTGGTAAGGAAGATATAGTGGTTAAAACTAGTCGACCTAATGCATGTTTATATGTCGTCCAAATTTCCTATAATGTTCGAATTAGTATGTGTGTTTGGGCACAGACCACCGAACACTATTCTAGAATAAGTGAGAATCTAGTAGAATGTTCTTGAATATTTATAGCATTGACTTCGCTGGAGTGTTCTTGAATATCTGAGAATATCCTCAAGCAGAATGTTTTACATCTAGAGTAAACTGGACCGGAAGAATCAAGAACGTTCTGGAATGTTCGATGACCATTATACTTGAGAGGTGGAGCTGAGTTCTAGTAGTAAATTAGTGAATTTTTATTAATTTTGACCAGTACCCTAAGCAATGTTTGTAATCTTCTCATAATGTTCAAAATTTCTCCAGTTTGGTGCGTGGGTGTGTGGGTTTGCGGTCTACTATCGGCCATTAAACACCAGTTTCTATATTATTATCTTAGAATAGAAAGTTCTAGAATGAATTGGAGACGGAAGATTGCGAACGTTATGGAATATTCGAGAACCGTTATATTTGAGTGTTGAAATTGAATTAGTAGATTTTTACATATTTTGACTAATGTCTTATCTCCAATAATCATCATCATCATCATAAGGTCATCAATCCTAAGACTGGTTGGACACGTACCTCCACTCTTTCCTATCCTGAGCTAAACTTCGCTTTTCCCTAAAACTAGAACAGCCCACATCCTTAACTATTTGCGAACAGTAATCTAATCTAGGTCTACCTCTACCCCTCCTAACTCCTGTTTCTGCCTCTAA